>NC_083718.1:104818872-105121903 GCF_028564815.1 Eubalaena glacialis
CAGAAGAAAAATAAGAATGGTTCAGGCAAAAGAAATGCCATTAAAGATGTTTAATGTTCTTCTCTATCCTCTTTAAGAGAGAACAATGAATGTTAAGGGAACTACAAGCATTAAAATTTTACTGGATTCAAATTATTGGGAGACAATGGGTAGAAAAGACTGGAGAAAAAGGCAAGAGACCATATTATGCAGGGCCCTGGATTAGTCATTTTAAGGAATCCTCACTTGATTGTCTAGAAGATAGGGAGACATTGAAGGCCTTTAATCTAAGAAACAACAAGGCAAAATTAGTCTTTAAATCAACCATCTCAGGTGCTGTGTGGATAATAAATTGCAGGTTGAAAGTAGAAGAGACATAATGCCTGAGGCAGAGTTGAGTCCTTGCAACAGGGATCATTTTGCAGATATAAGAAGATGGTCATCTGTGAACCAGGAAGGGGGCCCTCACCAGACACCAAATCTGCCAGCACGTTAATCCTGGACTTCCAACCTCCAGAACTAATAACAGAATGCCCAGTCTTTATTTGATTCATGGCTGCCCAGCGGAAGATTAAAAATCCAGACTTCTTCAGAGCTAGATATGGCCAAGTGGCTAAATTCTGGCCAGTGGGATGAGAGAAGAAATGATGTGCCTTAAAAGAGAAAGGCTTGCCCCATCCTTTTCCTCTTCCACACAGGTACAGGTGACAAACTAAGGTCACAGAGCCACCAGGAGAAGGAGACTTGATTCCTAATGTGTAGAGGTGCTGGAAGAGAGAGAAATCAACCCTCTCAACCACAGCTGAATGGCAAAGGAAGGAAGGAAGGAAGGAAGGAAGGAGGGGAGGAATGAATTAGAAGAGAAAGAAATACTGATGGTAAGGAAAGGGAAAGAAATCACTCTAATAATTCATATCATATAAAATAAGGTACTGACCTAGGCATACATGGAGGAGTAGGAAGGATTTAGAGATATTATGCAGAAAATTTAACAGAATTTTTGATGGATTGAATGCAGGGATAAAGATGAGAGAGAAATCAAGTGTGATTTCCATGCTTCTTGCTTTGCAATGGAGAGAAAATTGTGCTACAAACTAATATGATTGAAGGAAAATATTGGTTTGAAATACTGAGTTTGAAATTCCTGTAAGAAATTAAGTTAGTGACATCTAGCAAATCTTGGGTATATAAATATCATGCATGGAGGTATTAGGGTTAGAAATTCACTCATTCACTCATTCATTAAATGATTACTGATTAAGTGACTACCAGGTGCCAGGCACTACTTTAGGTGATTAAATTAGAGCAGAACAAACAATGACCCTTCCTCCTGAAGAATATATTCTAATAAAAGAGACAGTAAATAATAAAAATAATAATAAATAATAAATAGAGAATGATTAAGGTACTATTTTGACAGACTAGTCAGGGGAGGTCGGGGATCTAGATAGAAATGACTTAAAAACAAGGGAAAAAGTCACCTCAAAAGAGAACAAAAGAGAAGAGAGCAAAAAATGAAAGTATGGCAGTACTCTGACAGGTCAAGGACCTTAGGAAATGTTTCAAAGACTATTTTCATTTATATAATGAAAGGGGAAATTTTTCTCAAGGGTTTATATAACCTACTGGATAATCCTTTTTAAAAACGTTTATCTAAAATAACTAAGTTCATCAATATTAAATGATAGATAAAAATCAAAATAGGTAACAGCATTTTTTAACATAATGGAACATCTCTGGAATGCTGAAGCAGTATAACATGTATGAAAGAAGTATATCATATAAGTTTTTTATCAAAAGAAGACTAACATACATAAACAGTTAACAATATGATCCATTATATACTATTAAGAACTTACTTTTGTAATATTGGGCATAAATGTTAAAAAAGTTTCATTCTTTGTTCTACGTGTTGTATATGTACAATTTCATATAAACTTATTTTTATGTATGCCTCTGTAGATAGTACTGGCTAAATATTTTTGTAGTGCTTTATAAATTTCAAAGCAATTTTATACCCATTGTAGATACAGAAGATCAACTTTAATTAGATACATAAATATCAAATATTTTTCTCATGCATGTATTGAAAAATGCAATATTTCTAAATCTATGCTATGCATCACACTTTACCATTTTGTTCTAAGTTCCAGTTACCAATTTAAGTTACAGAAACCAATCTGAAGTGACTGAAAACAAACGTAGTTATACCATTTCCTCTCTATAATAAAATTATTTTGAATATCTAATGTAGGACACAAGATACAAAGAGTTTCATGGACTTTCTAAAAAGGAGGAATTGCTATGTACAGATAAGATATGATATGGCCTACAATACTGTCAAATTGATTGTATGGAAATGTATTATAAGAAAGTTTTACTACAAAACAAATGACTAATTAGAAACAATAGAATTATGTTTAAGAAAAACTATGCAGTTTTATTTTATTTTTTAAAGAGAGATAGAAGAAGTAGTAGGGTATGGTTGAATTTATGTATAGCTACAGCTTCTGCTTTTCAGTGGTATGGTCAATAGTTTTTGGTTTATTACTAAACTTGAGTGTTCTCTACAAATGAATAAGCTTCTCTTACAGCAAGTATGTTTTCTGTATGCTAAAATCATCTGTTTTCATCTGTAACATATTACCATCCATTGCTTACTTGATCTTTAAGTATTATCATCTGGTATCACATTTTCATAGAATTTGTCTTCTTATTAACTGCTTGTTACAAATGATCTCCAGTACCATGAAATATAGGGAAATGGAGAGTTAAAGGGGAAAAAAATGTGCTTATGTAGGAGTTTTGGTCCAGTCATTAATATTGGACCACACATGTATGAGATCAGAATAATTTTTATTCCCAGAAAAAATATTAATATCATTAAAAGAATAGCAGTTGACCTTGAGGCTTCATATGATTATGTTTTCGTATTTTGTGTGTCTGTTAAATACAGCTTCCTGTACTCAAATAAGTATGCTGCTCTGCCTGCTGAGAGGTGGAGATGGAAAAAGATTGTAGAAGACATTCTGAGAAGAGTGAAAAGCATATGTAAAAACAAATAATCAAACAATCATGTTGTATTAAGTATTAATGCACTATTATAACCACCCAGCTACTGTACCTCTATTAACTCATTTTCAAATTGTGCAATGATTTGAAAGGTTTGAAAATGGGTGCAGAATAGAATTCCCAACAATTTTTATGTATGGATCATTGAAAAATACTCTATGCTGATTTACTCTTGATAGATAGATAGATAGATAGGGAAACAAATGTAAAAAGAGAAAGACAGAGTTAGCCTCAAACATGCTCTAGAAAGTTATCCCAAAGAGTGTCAGACATGACTCTGTAGTTTTATCTATTACCTCAATAGAAAAGTTCTGTTTTCTGTTTCTGCTAGGAGATAATGGAAATTTCAAACTGTGGTTATGATTGCTAGGGTTATCATTAAACTAAAAACCCTCAAATAATTCCACCTTCTTTCTGCTATTCTGCAATCTCTTTTTTATGCGTGATCCATCTCTTCAAAAGAAATTTTCAAATTTATTTTTCTTCTTGTTATTGATGTTTTATGGGAAAAAAAGCCTCAAGTAATCATACACATATGCACTCATATTCATAATATCAGGATAAAAACAAATGCAATATGATGCAAATCCTTGGGGATTATAACTTTCAAAAGTATTTGAATCCTAATTGAGATTTCTTGAATTTAAAATATACATTATATATACATGAAGAGTTTTCAGTAAAAGATTGTAGAGATTTATACACAGTATGTGTCTGATATCTCAAACAATTTATCCTCTTTTTAATGTAGAAGAAATGCCCATATCTCTAGTTCATATACTGTAGTCCTTAGGAAATATAACTTCTAGAAAAATCAACAGAAGACAAAACTCAAGTTGTATTAGAGGTGTAATTGTGTGAGAGGGTGGTTGACAACTCTTCCCCATCTTTTTATCTTATGGAAAACACATTTTCCAGCTACAAAAAAAAAAAAAAGTTTCTTGAGTATAGTTAAGTGATGCAGGGTGTATGAGAAAGTTAGTTTGTCATTTACTCTTTCTTTGCTCTTGTGAGGCAGCTACCTCTTTTCTTGAGCTCTAGAAAACAAGTATTTGGAAGCTTAGAAATAATGCTTTTCCCATCCCACTGTCCACCCATCACTGAATTCTACCTCAGGTTGACAGGGAAACTACATTTCTGGGTATGGCTGTGTGTGAGGAGGAGAGATTTCAGCTGTGTGGGGTCACTAGTGGAATATCCCATTTACAAGAAAAAAGAAAAGAAAAGAAAGCCTCTTCATTTATTTATGCGTAGTATTTTAGGTGACCAAAAGCCCTAGGTAGATAAAAACACAGGAATATTTAACCAAATAGATTATTTCAATAGGCTAGTTATAAATGACAGTGCATATATGCATATATAATAGCTATAGACTGTGTACCTTGAAAAGAAAATACACATTGATAGTCTGCATTGCAAACTTTCTTTAAAGCACTAAATACAATAACAAGTCCTCTGTCAATGACAGCAGACGATTCCAGGCACTATTTGTTTCATAGTCCTATATCTAGCTGACTTTAATTCTCTGAAGATCAAGATACCAGCAAATGCTGAACTGGAGCAGGAGAGTCAATCCTTGTTTGGATAACAAATTTCCCACAAAATATCTCCCCAAGCCCCAAGGAGCTGTAGTGATGTCATATCCGTTGTCCAGGTCTCCACACCTCTCTCAGCTGTTACTCCCTTTATCTTTTTCTTGGGTCAAAACTTTTGAGGTAGTCTGGGTATATAGCCTCGGGAGAGAAGGTAAATTGGGGCGCGCGGCTTGGAGGAGCTTCAGCACCTCGGTCAGCGACCACTGCAGCTCAATCCACTCCTAGAGCTCGCGGACTCCCAGCCCTGAGAATGCCTGCGGAATGATCGCCCCCCAGGGCGGCTGCCGCTACTGCCGCTACTGCTATCGCTGCTGCTGCTACTTCTGCCGCCGCCTCTGTCTCCACTCAGCTCTGACTGGCAGGCAGAAAGTGCAACTGACGAAGGGAAAGGTCTCTGCAGTGAGTGGAGTGGCTACATAAAAGAGAGTAAACAGGGGCAAAAACCCAGATCAGAATGCAGGCGGCATCCAACCTACTCAATCTCCTGCTGCTGTCTTTGCTTGCTGGATTAGACCCTTCCAAGGTATGGGCAATATTTTAACTCTTGTTTGAAATAAATGTGCAATATGTAACAGACCGACCAAAAATGCATTTAATTATGGAAAAAAAAAAAAAAAGCAGCATGAAAGACAGCTCTTCCAGCTATCTTGTGGTGTCTGGCGTATCCCCCACTGCTTGGAAGATAACAAGGTGAACTGCCCGAGGAATAGCTCCACAAGGTAGAGTCCCGGAGAGAGGGGGGAGGGACCAGGAGCGAATATAATGTGTATGGGCAGCGGGCAATGCGGCTCTTGGGAGAATTTAGCTTACTTGGTATCCAAGTGTTTAATTTTCTCTTCTGAAGTCGGACGGGTAATGCAAAGGACTTTGCAGTTAAAATAATGCAATTTGTAATCATGTATTAGGAGATGGTGAACCGTTTCTTTGTTGAAAGCAGAGAAGCGTTTTCCAGCGGATCCTGGTCAATAATCCTCCCATCGCAGACGTGCTGCGGTTTGTGTCCAAAACATTTGGGATGCTGCTTGTAACACACAGGGCAGAGCAGCAGAGCTCTACTCTCTGCCGTGGTTGAGAGGCATTGGTGAAAGGGGCTTGTGTTTGTTTCTCTCTTTTCATTAAGGAAATTACGGAGCACTGAGGAAGTTCTGATTACCAGTGTTAAGAAACAGGAAGTGGGAATCCTTTCAAACTAAGGAGGGCAATAGGAAGGATGAGTTGTCTCATGTCTGTTGAACTCTGAAAATTATCCAGTACTGGCAATTAAAGTGAATGGTAACCTTTTTGATAAAAAATCAGAAAATACGGAGAAATATTTTCAGCAGTGTATGAGAAAAGTCTTGAGGATAAAGTGAGATAATTTGAGAGCTTCAGCATTCTAAGAAAATCATAACTATCTGGAATAAGATATAATGCATCTAGTAAAAAGAGTAAGGAAATACAATTTCAAAAATTATTTTACTTCTTTTAACTGGTCAAGAGCAATTTGACACAATAGGAGAAATGATGTCATGTTCTAAAACCATTTAAAGTTGTATTTTGGAATATTGTAAAGTTATTTTAAAATAACTGTGTAGTGTAGAGAAATTGTCTCTTTTCATAATTGAACTAAGATGTAACCAAGCATAGCCTAACACTGTGGTTGACTGAATATTGCTAGGCCTAATATAGTATATAGTGAAAATTTAGAATCATATCATCTATGCTTATAATTATTTCTGTGTACTTTTCATATTTAGAGAGACCTGATAAGAATAAGATCATTTCCTTTTAAAGCTATGGTTGTGATATTAAGACAAAATAATAATTTTGTCTTAAAATCCTTAATGGGATATTTCATACACTAAGGTGTAGCTTTAAAGCATTTTACATCTAGGTACAAAGTGTTGATTCTGCTTTCATATTTTCTAATCTTTTTTTTTCATTGTTTTCTCTGGATCTGTAGTAACATATTCCATTGCCACTCATTATATTATGTTCTTTACAACTTTGAACACATTCTACTATATATCTCATTTGAAATATTCTTGGTAAAACATTTTTAAAAACCAAAGCTAATTACTGAGTTACTGCATAAAAAAATCACTTGACTTGAAGTGAGTTTTATCATTCTTTAAAATGAATTCAGAAATGCAGAGCTTTACTAACAACTGCATGTTTCATTTGATTTTTCTGATATCTTTAAATGCATAAATATCTTCACTTCTTGTACCCCATTCTTTCCCAAATTAAAAATATATCAACAAAGAAGAGCTTCTGATAAATATTGAGATAAATTCTCCCAATAAATGACCTATTTTTAGTCGTGATCTTTTTCTAGTATTAATAAGTTTATTTCCATGTATTCAACAACAGAAAACTTTTCTTCAGACTTAATTTTGGCTGTTTGGTACAACTGAGCTGAGAAATCCAGGAAAGGAAAGGTATACATTAACTTTTCAAACTGTCCTTTTCAGTTTCTAGATATTGCAATACAGTATGCAAAGAACAGCAGATGGTATTTGTTATATACTACATATGGCAATATAGAGGATATTAAAATATTCATAGCAAGTGATTTTAAAGTTGTAAAAAGGTCTTTGGACTAGTAGACAAATTTTGCTTTAAAAAAGTGAATAAAACTACTTTTGTTATGTTTTATCAAACTATTGAGAATCACTAAACTATATCATCTCCCCTCCCCCAAATCACAAATGGCACCACTGAATTCTCAAAATGATTGTCAATTAGGTTATGAAATAGAAATTTTCTCAAATTTTATTTTTTTACTAACTACTTAAAGGTTTAGATAATAAAATTAACATCCATGATGCAAATTACGTTTGGCAAAATTGAAATTAAATTCCAATAATACAGTAGCACAAAAGACCACAGTTTGTGGACAAATAAGTAATAATTAAGTGATGAAACAAATATACAAAAATTCTAAACAGCTAATAAAATTTTTTTTTATACCATGTTAGGACTGATATATTTCAAAATCATACTTTTAAATAAATTCATTTAAGTATTCTATATTATTACATTTTATATTTATACTACACATAAATCATGCATGGATACACACAAACTGGCAATAGAGTAGAGCTATTAAAATTGAATAGACTTTTTTAGGTATAGGATTGTCACATATATCAAATATTGGAAATCTAAATTTTACAGCATGCTTATTATATATTAATTTATCTGAAACAAAAAGGCTTCTAACAACAGTACCAATTCCATTTCATGGAAGATTATATAATATTTATGTTTATGATCATTCTTCCTGAGACTGAAACTTAGAGATCATATATGACATTTTATAAAGTGCTTAGGTATCACCATCTTACGGCAGGATAAATCACTTGGAAGTCAATTTTATTTTTAAATTAAAAAAAATGCCCAAACATTTATATTCACAGGATGAACTTACTTTCAGCATCCACTTACTTTCTTTTCTCTCATTTAATATACCAGAATATTGGTAGGATTAGTATTTTCTTTCAGTAAAGGAAGGCAATTCAATACTAATCAATTATTTGTATTTTTATATAGACAGATTATCAATTTTCCTCTCAAGAAAATCATGAGAATTATGTTTTCTTAATTAAAATCATATTAACAAATTTCCAGTTCCATTTACAAAAACTCATAGGTATATCACTTTGCCCTTTTTAAGAGATATTAATTAATTTCACTTGTAATGGAGTATCTGAACTACAGGCAATATGCCAAATCATCATTCATCCAATAAGTAAATTAAGAAAAACCAAAAGCTTGTAAGAATTCAATTATTGCTCGGTTTTATAGAGAAAGGACGATTTCTGTGTAGGAAATTCCTGAGGGCGGCTGCTAGATGGCATCTCTGTGCTTTTAAACAGAAGGCACAGAGTTTAGTAATGACCTTGATAGTAGGAGAGTGAACCTCTTTTTCTTTTACAAGAAGATTTTTAGCAGACCATTATTTGAACATTATAACAAAACAATAATCCCTTGAACCAGAACTGTGAATATCTCTGCTCTGCAATGCTGAATTATAAAGAAAGGAGGTATAAATGTGACTGTGCAGATTTCAAATAGAACATTTACGCTGGAGTCAGACACTTGGGGAACAGTTAAAAAGAGGTGACATGGGCATAGCCACACATTGCAGTGACTGTTATACTTTTAAGCAGTCATACTTGTGTAATAAATATATTGCAAAATGCCCTAGCATGCTTAGATTGAGAAAGCATTCACTATCTCCTTACTTAGAAATATATTAAAGAACTTATCACCATGGTACTTGCTGACACTACAGACATAAAGTGAAACAATGATTCAGCAATAATCTTCAACACCAAACTGTTTTTTCTATCTAAAACAACTCAGCCAATTAGAACTCTTGCCTTAAATAAGACAGTTGCTTTAAGCCATATAAACACAATGGGAAGTAAGGGAATTTCAGTAATTATATTGTTATATGCTTCATAACATAATATACCATGTATAACTGCCTTTGTGTTTTGGTATTGCTAAAAACAAAATCATCAAAGACCTAAATTGGCTAGAGGTGGCTTTAGTACATAAATCTAGTTAAAGTTTATTTTCTTATAACTTTAAAATGAAATTGATAAAAGCAAAAACAGCAAGAGAAATAAACTGAGATCAGTATGAATTTGCTTTAAAATTCATCTTAAAAATCTATCTTCTCCTGTATCTCCTGTATGCCAGAGACATCCTCTGTACAACAGGATCAACTCAAATTAGAACAGAAAATATGGATCGATGGCATCTGGCAAGGATCTGTAATTACATACCAATAAACCCGGATATGGTAAAAAATGAAAAGCTCAACACAGCCCACCTATGTTTTGAAAGTGCAAATGACTTTGCTACTCTCCTTTTATCCCACTCTTCTTAACCCAATTAAATATTTAGTTTGGAATGTAAATATTCTTTCTTACTCTTTCTCTTGGCAACTTGAAAAGGTTAAAATGGTACTACGCTCCTCTATTTTTTAAAAAAAATTCTTATTCCTTGTAATTTTGCAACAATTCTCTTTAGAAAATGACTATTGTGACGATCCATTCTCTGTTGGGAGGGAAAGCAGCACAAGAGTGAGAAACAAACGGGTCAGGATTCAGACAAAAAATCCCTCATTTTTCATCCTAATTTGCCACTGATATGTATATATGTGTGTTTTTATTATATATATATTATATAATAAATACTTGTATATATTTATTATATATTATATTATATAACAAATACACACACACATATATAACTTTGGGAAAGCTGTGATCTCAGTGCTCTCACCTGTAAAATGAGGAACCTACATGCTCTTTTTTAAATTTTATATTGGAGCATAGTTGATTTACAATGTTGTGTTTCTGTTTTGTAAATAAGTTCATTTGTATCATTTTTTTAGATTCCACATATAAGTGATATCATATGATATTTGTCTCTGTCTGACTTACTTCACTCAGTATGACAATCTCTAGGTCCAACCAAGTTGCTGCAAATGGCACTATTTCCTTTTTTTAATGGCTGAGTAATATTCCATTGTATTTATGTACCACATCTGCTTATCCATTCCCCTCTCGATGGATATTTAGGTTGTTTCCATGTCTTGGCTATTGTAAATAGTGCTGCAGTGAACACTGGGGTGCATGTATATTTTCAAATTACAGTTTTCTCTGGATATATCCCCAGGAGTGGGATTACTGGATCATGTGGTAGTTCTGTTTTTAGTCTTTTAAGGAACCTCCATATTGTTCTCCATAGTAGCTGTACCAATTTACATTGCCGCCAACAGGGTAGGAGGGTTCCCTTTTCTCCACACCCTCTCCAGCATTTATTGTTTGTAGACTTTTTGATGCTGGCCATTCTGAAGTTTTTTTGTTTTTTTTTTTAACTTTGGGTTTATTTATTTATTTATTTATTTATTTATTAATGGCTGTGTTGGGTCTTCGTTTCTGTGCGAGGGCTTTCTCTAGTTGCGGCAAGTGGGGGCCACTCTCCATCGCGGTGCGCGGGCCTCTCACTGTCGTGGCCTCTCTTGCTGCAGAGCACAGGCTCCAGACGCGCAGGCTCAGTAGCTGTGGCTCACGGGCCTAGTTGCTCCGCGGCATGTGGGATCTTCCCAGCCAGGGCTCGAACCCGTGTCCCCTGCATTGGCAGGCAGATTCTCAACCACTGTGCCACCAGGGAAGCCCCTCATTGTAGTTTTGATTTGCATTTCTCTAATACTTAGCAATGCTGAGCATCTTTTCATGTGCTTCTTGGCCATCTGTATGTATTCTTTGGAGAAATGTCTATTTAGATCTTCTGCCCATTTCTTTTGATTGGGTTGTTTATTTTTTGATACTGAGCTGCATGAGCTGTTTCTATATTTTGGAGCTTAATCCCTTGTTGGTCGCTTCGTTTGCAAATATTTTCTCCTATTCTGTATGTTGTCTTTTTGTTTTGTTTATGGTTTCCTTTGTTGTGCAAAAGCTCTTAAGTTTAATTAGACCCATTTGTTTATTTTTGTTTTTATTTTCATTACCCTAGGAGGTGGATCCATAAAGATATCACTGCAGTTTATGTCAAAGAGTGTTCTGCCTATGTTTTCCTCTAACAGTTTTATAGTATCCGGTCTCACATTTAGGTCTCAACCCATTTTGAGTTTATTTTTGTGTATGGTGTTAGAGAATGTTCTAATTTCATTCTTTTACATGTAGCTGTCCAGTTTTCCCAGCACCATTTATTGAAGAGACTGTCTTTTCTCCATTGTATATCCTGCCTCCTTTGTCATAGATTAATTGATCATAGGTGCATGAGTTTATTTCTGGCTTTCTATATCGTTCCATTAATCTGTAAGTCCGTCTTTGTGCCAGTACCATACTTTTTTGATTACTGTAGCTTTATAGTATAGTCTGAAGTCAGGAAGCCTGCTTCCTCCAACTCCATTTGTCTTTCTCAAGACTGCTTTGGCTATTTGATGTCTTTTGTGTTTCCATAGAAATATGATATTATACACAGAAAATACTAAAGATGCTACCAGAAAACTATCAGAGCTCATCAATGAATTCAGTAAAGTTGCAGGATACAAAATTAATACACAGAACTCTCTTGCATTTCTATATACTAACAATGAAAGATCAGAAGGAGAAATTAAGGAAACAATCCCATTTACCATCACATCAAAAAGAATAAAATACCTAGGAATAAACCTACCTAAGGAGGCAAAAGACTTGTACTCCGAAAACTATGAGATGCTGATGAAAGAAACTGAAGATGACACAAATGGAAAGATACACCATGTTCTTAGATTGGAAGAATCAATACTGTCAAAATGACTATACTAACCAAGGCAATCTACAGATTCAATGCAATCCCTATCAAATTATCAATGGCATTTTTTGCAGAACCAGAACAAAAAATCTACATGTTCTTAAAACTTCTTTGTTAAACTCTAGGATGACTCTATGCTACGGTCAGTATGTGTGTGCCCCCTCCCCTTCCCACAAGTCATATGTTGAAACCTAATCCCAATGTGATGATATTAAGATATGGTGCCTTTGGGACGTGACTGAGTTATGTGAATGGAGTCCTCATGAATGAGATTAGTGCTCTTATATAAGATGCCACAGAGAGATAGCTCACTCTTTTCACCATGTGAGAATATAAAGAGAAGTCTACAACCTGGAAGAAGGAGCTCACCTGACCATGCTGGTACCTTGACCTTGAACTTCCAGCCTTCAGAATTGTGAGAAATAAGTAACTGTTTATAAGCTGCCCAGTCTGGGCTATTTTGTTATAGTAGTCCAAACAGACTAAGATATTCTGTTTAATACTATTTGATCATTCATTAAAAATTAGCAGATTCTTTTGTAGAGTATAGCTTATAAGATCATAAATTTGTGAGACCTGAGGGCTTCACTCTCATGACATAATCACCTCCCAAAGGCCCCACCTCCTTATACCATCACCTTGGGCATTAGGATATCAACATATGAATTTGGGGGAAGACAAACATTCAGACCATAGCAGTAATAGAGAAATGACCATTTCTATGAAAACAATTTCTTTGCTCTTTTCTCTTGGATTGCTTTTTCAGTCCCTCTGTTTATACCGGTTTCCCTGCTTTTCTCAATAGAAACTTCTATAAAATCCTTGAAAAGACCTGACCCTTAATTAGACACAATAGCATTTCTCCTGATGCTGCTCATCCAAATGCAAGTCCACCTGAGTAACTCAAGAATTGATTCTCTCATACGAAGGGCAAAAATAGACGAGAGCAATTGTATAATATCTAGGATAGACCCTACCCATGAACACCTAATATTTAAGAAGAAATATACTATTTCAAAAATACCTGCACACCATACCTTAGTGAAGTTTAACTTTTAACTCACTTGTTACTTACTCAAGAGGTTGCAAACCATTTTGGGGAAAGAGGGGTCCAAGACACAAAAACAAAATAAGACCAACTCTATCAATAGTGCCAGTAATTTAAACGGTGCTAATAAAAATACTCAACAATATTGTCAAAACAATAGATTTTTCTAAAAATACATCTTTTGTGCTTTAAAAACAGGTGTTGTAAAGCATAATCACAAAGCTATGCCTTCTGTTATTCTCATACCAAGCCTTCAGCAGAATAAAAATAAATTCAGAGAAAAGGATCACAGATGCTGCTATGTTCATGCTTTTGCCTCTCCCTGGAAAGCTCTATCCTTCTTCTCCATATGTCAAAATTTTACCTATATTTTAAGATGCAACTCAAATATCATTTCTTCCATAAATCCTTTCCTGACACGCCCTGCACCCCAGGAAGAGATAATCCTAATAAACTAAGAACTCCTATAAGAAAAGAATGATGTTTTATTTATCTTTACATCTACAGCCACTGGCACTGTGTCTGACACAGAATAGATGTTCAATGAACACAGACTGAATTGTATTTCTTCCCCTCCAAGATTTATATTTATATTATATATTACTATATATAATATATATATTAATTAATTATTAATTAATTAATACTAAATAATTATATATTATTTATATATATTATAATATATATATATATTATATATTACTGTATTTCCAATCACTCTTACTATACTTACCACTTTCTTTTTTAAAAAAACTGGGTATTTATTATATTGTGTCTCCCCTACTAAATTATAATGTAGCTGAGGGCAGGCTCTGTGTCTTGATCATGATCTTATCATTTCCTATCTATCAACCAGCACAATGCCTATTCAGATATAATATTTATCAACATTTGTTGAATGAACAAATGAATAGATGAAGAAAAAACGTTAAAATCCTAGGCTAAATGACTTATGGATATAATCTGTGTTTTTGGCCCATGCTCTCATCAGACAATATATTAGGGGTAGGGAAGTAAGACTAATTTTAAGAACCTTGTTTTTAAGGGCTTGGAATTCATATCAGGTTATTTATCTTGAAAAATGCTGCAAGATGATGTCTTTTAAATTTTTTGATTAATTTCCTGTCTCACCTCACCATCCTTAGTGCTATTTTTGACTTTTGGTTACTCTCTGGGATGCTACAAATTCAATACTCTTGTGAATTACTTGCTGTGTTTCATGATGCTTGCTGGCAAAGTTAGCATATCCTCTTATTCCTTGGTGTATGTATAAGTGTCCATTTTATTTGCATAAGTTTATGAGTCTAAACATTTTATTAATGTGTGCTTATTGTTTTGACTATCTTTATTTTATGTAATGTCTTACCTTACTGGATAAATTAGTATATTACCTATATTTCTCCACCTCTTTTAGGGACTGAGTTATTTTTTTAAGGATCTAAAATATTCCATTGAAATTATTATCTTACTATATATTCTTATAATACCCACAATAGAAAGAGAAGTAGTATTGGCTCCATATTTGTACTGCATTACTAAATGAGCACAACACTCCCAAAGAGAATAAAGTTAAATGATTAAAAGCAAATAGAAGTAGAGTTAGATTTTTCTGAATTAAATATAATCAGAAATTCAAATTTTTATAATTAACTTTGTAAGTTAAAATGCTCTGAAAAGAAATATCAGTAATAAAATTGTTTCAACAGCACAAATAAACAGCTATCTAGATAACTCCATAGGAAGGGCATAAATTGAATAGAAGATCCTTTTCATTTTTCCAACTAAATTGAATGTGATTAAGAAGCATTATCGCCTGATGATTTAAATAGCATTACTAGAGGGACCAGTTCCAAATGGCAGGATTTCTTCAAATAGAGATCAGTACTGGATATGTTGACTCACTGGCACCAAAATGTCACTGATGAAATGTTGCCTTACAAAAGACGCCGTTGCTTCTGGGAATGATCTATGTCTATGGCTGCTTACGCAATTGTTTATCTGGTGAGTATTTTCACACCTACATGTGTTTTGGGGCATGATTACTATATCTTAGTGCATATTATTGTAGTACTAAACAAACTGAAATATTATCCAGCTCAAGACACACTAAAGACTTTTTACTATACTTGTTGTTTACTATTTATATTTTGCTAAAGATGTATTCTTCTTTACAATAAGCTGAATGCTAGACCAAGTCAGGGAATAAAATGACTCTAGTTTGACTGCCACATACCTTAAAAGAGTCCAGGGATAAGTAGGAGGAAATGTACAGAGTGCTATGAAGCTCATGCCAAAGAGGTAGTTAGTTATTGTAACATACAGTGACTCAAAACAGGGCATATGGGCTTCCCTGGTGGCGCAGTGGTTGAGAATCTGCCTGCCAATGCAGGGGACACGGGTTCGAGCCCCAGTCTGGGAGGATCCCACATGCCGCGGAGCAACTAGGCCCGTGAGCCACAATTACTGAGCCTGCGCGTCTGGAGCCTGTGCTCCGCAGCAAGAGAGGCCGCGACAGTGAGAGGCCCGCGCACCGCGATGAAGAGTGGCCCCCACTTGCCGCAACTAGAGAAAGCCCTCGCACAGAAACGAAGACCCAACACAGCCAAAAAAATAAATAAATAAGTAAAATAAATAAATAAATGTAAAATTATTAAAAAAAAAAACAGGGCATATGACACTTGAGAGTAAGGAATCAAGTGGGTTGAAGGAGTCAATATTTACTAGTAGTGCCCCCATTGGTGCCAAAGCATGATGACTTCCCTGTCAGGCAAAGCAAGAAAAGACTCCAAATCTAAATATCTGTCCTAAAATAAAAATGGATATTAAGAAGTGATGAAATTATAAATGAGCTTACATGCAGCAGGAAGGTGAACACATTCAAATATAGTTAAAAGAAAAAGAAAAATTGAGGGGAGGTAAGCATTTATTTACACATCAAGATGCAGCTTTTATAGATGATGTATACAACACATCTGCCAATGCTTATTTAAGCATTTCAAGTGACGTTTATTGCCCCCTGCCAACACCACACACACACACACACACACACACAAACTCCTACACAATGACTGCATTCATTAATCTGAGACCTGGATTCCCTTCTACTACTAACTGTTTAAAATAGGGTCTCTAATTTAGTTCAACTGATCTTTAATATCTCTTGGTAAGAAGAAATAGAAGGAAGAAAAAGGCATGAAAGCATTCTTAAATTCCTTTTCCTTTCTTTATTTGCATCTAAACACTGCACATAGAAATAAAATAGAAACATACTTCATTTTGTCCATTTGTACATGGTCATTGCTTTTGGAAAAGATACCTCTCAAGGGACTCAACCTAATTAATATTAATTTAACATGTAAAATGAAGACAAAGGAAGAGAGAAACCATATCAAATTCCAAGCAAATTATATAATAATTAGGAAATTAGAAAGTTCATAGTGGAGTGAACAGAGTACTAAATTAGGAGTTAGAACATCTGAGGCCTAATATCAGCTCTGCAACTATCTAGTTGTATGGCTTTGGGCAACTTACTAAACTGTTTTGGTTTCCATTTCCTCATGTAAAAATTAAGGATGCTGAACAAAATGCTCTTTTGTATTGGAAGGTCATCCTAAAATGGGGCACATTCATCTCTTTTAAATGTAGTTCATCACCCTTTCATGCTCCTTCCTTCTGCTCACAGACTCTCAGATTGTTAAAATTAAGGATACAATCTAGGCTTCTTCTACTTTACTGCTGAAAATCAAAGTTATGTCATTGAGCAGACTATAACAATTCAGCTGTACACACGTAGTAACACAAAAAAATAAATGTCAAAACGTATAAGGTCATTCCATATCCCAAGCATTACAGCATATTTTACATTTATTTTGTATCATTCTCTTTCATTAGCTTTAGAAGATTTAATGAAAAATAAATGAGTGAACGACATTGTATATCTACTGTCTTTATCTGACAATAGTTAAACTGAAGAGACTCTTAGAATTACAGGAAATATAAAGGCCATCTATTTTAATTCTGCATAAAGGCAAAAATCTCCTCTATAACATAACTGATGGATGGTTAGCTAGCTTATGTCTATGTGTTTCTAATATTGGGGAGTAGGATAGTATTCAAGTAATTAGACTATTTTTAATCAAAAATAATTATTAGAAAGTTTTTTTATTGAGTTATGACTTCTAATGATATTTTCTAATACTGAGTTACAATTCTTTATGTGGCTAAATATAGAAAGAAGAAAAAGTATATGGACTGTAGTAGACAGAATAATGTCCTCCCAAAGATGTTCATATCCTAATCCACAGAACTTATGAATATGTTACCTTATATAGCCAAAGGCAATTTGTAGATTTGACTAAATTAAGAAACTTGAGATGGGAAGATTATCCTGGATTTTCTGATGGGATCATGTAATCAAAAAGGCCCTTTTTTGTACAGCAAAGGAAACCATAAACAAAATGAAAAGACAACCTATAGAATGGGAGAAAATATTTGCAAATGAAGGCAACCAAGGGATTATCTCCAAAACTTACAAATAGCTCATGCAGCTCAATATCAAAAAACAAACAACCCAATCAAAAAATGGGCCGAAGACCTAAATAGACATTTCTCCAAAGAAGACATACAGATGGCCAAAAGGCACTTGAAAAGATGCTCAACATTGCTAAGTATTAGAGAAATGCAAATCAAATCTACAATGAGATAGACCTCACACCAATCAGAATGGTGATCATTAAAAAGTCTACAAACAATAAACGCTGAAGAGGGTGTGGAGAAAAGGGAACCCTCCTACACTGTTGGTGGAAATGTAAATTGGTACAGCTACTACAGAGAACAGTATGGAGGTTCCATAAAAAACTACAAATAGAGCCACCATATGATCCAGCAATCCCATTCCTGGGCATATGTCTGGAGAAAACATGGTTCGAAAGGATACATGGATCCCAATGTTCATTGCAGTGATGCTTACAATAGCCAAGACATGGAAGCAACCTAAATGTCCATCAAGAGAGGAATGGATAAAGAAGATGTGTTACATATATACAATGGAATATTACTCAGCCATTAAAAGGAATGAAATAAAGCCATTTACAGCAACATGGATGGACCTGGATATTATCATACTAAGTGAAGTAAGTCAGACAGAGAAAGGCAAATATCATATGATATCGCTTATATGAGGAATCAAAAATATGACACAAATGAACTTATTTACAAAACAGAAACAGACTCACAGACTTAGAAAAAAAACTTATGGTTACCAAAGGGGAAAGGTAGGGGAGAAGGATAAATTGGGAGTTTGGGACTGACCTATATACACTACTATATTTAAAATAGGTAACCAACAAGGACCTACTCTTTAGCACAGGGAACTCTGGTCAATATTCTGTAATAACCTAAATGAGAAAATAATTTGAAAAAGAATAGATATATGTATATGTATAACTGAATCAGTTTGCTGTACACCTGAACTAACACAACATTGTTAAACAGCTATACTCCAATATAAATCAAAAAATTTTTTTAAAACATACAATTTTTTTTTTTTTTTTTACAAAAAAAGGTCCTTATAAGAGGAAGGATTGATGCTCAGAGTCAGAAAAAGAAGAGAAGATGACAGAAGCAGAGATGAGAAAGAAGCACTTTAAAGATGCAGGAAGGGGCCAAAAGCCAAGCAATGCAAGCCACCTCTAGAAACTGAAAGGCCAAGAAAATGGATTTTTCTGTAGAGTTTCCATAAAGGAATACAGCCTTGCTGACATTTTGATTTTAACCTCATAAGATTTATTTCAAACTTCTGCCCTCCTGAACCATAGGATACTAAATTTGTGTGTTTAAAATCACTAAGTTTATGGTAATTTGTTGTAGCAGCAACAGGAAACTAATACATTAGTCTAGATGATAATAATTAATATGTAAATACAAAATGTAAGTAAGCCAAATAATGCTACAGTCTGTACTGGTGAATATTAAGATTAGAAAGACCACAGATATGAAATTACAGTGAGGTCTAAAAATTATAAAGGTAGTATAGAAAGTAAAAATCGCTTACTAAAGAAGACTTACTAGATTACACATAACCCTAACTGAATTACATGATAGGTTACTGTGTCCCCTAGTTGATATTTATAAGACACAAAGTGATGTTTGTTGTTGTTGTTGTTAGGTAAAATCTGCCTATAGAATCTGACCCTCAACCTAAGAATTGAGTGGATTTCATTTCATGTCTTTGCCAGCATAGGACTTTTTAAAAGCATTTGATTCCAGATTCTTTGTCCTGGATTTATAATCTATGGTGAAAATACAAACTCTCTAGCAATGAATGATTCAGTAAAATGATGATGACAGCTCCTTCTTTTTCATCAGTAAAATTTGATTTACTAAAGACATTGGCACGTCTTCAGTGCTGATTTTGAAAGCAATTTTGTTTAGAGAACCAATGCATGTTACACAGATAAAGGCACAGTCAAACATGATGATTGCTTAGTAACATTCCACATACTATAAGCAGGATCCACCCTTTTTACATGCAGTCAAGAAAAACGTTGTTGAATTTGCTAATTTAATTTTAAATAATTGAGATTTGTTTTTAGCTTTAAGAAAATTTGTAATATGAGAAAATAGTTAGTCCAGAAATGAATGATTATCAATGATCTTAAATATCACACATGATAAAGTAGTTCATTGGCATTCATACTGTAATAATTCTTTCAACAAATACTCATACCTGACACTGTTCTAGGAGTGGGAGACAAAAGCAATTTTAAAAAGGCACAGTTACTATTCTCAAAAAGATCTTAATATTTTCTACTGGAGAACTCATATAGGTATACTAATAATTGTAGTACTGTAATATGTCCTATAACAGTGACTTGTATGGGATGCAAGTAGGGCATAGAGAATGGACATCTTCAGTAGACTGGGACATAAAAGAAAATTTCCTGAGGGAGGTGATGCTTAAAGGAAGACCAGCTGGGCAATGAAAGGAAAAAGATGGGTATTCCATTAAAAGGCCTGTATGAAGTCACAGAGATGTAAAAGAGCATGTGAGCACTAAAGAACGTTTTTAATGTGACTTAGCTCTTTTGCTGCTAATCATATGGGAAGTAAGAGAAGCTGATGCAGATGAAAAACAAAGAGAACTATTGGTGGCATTAAATTCTTAGAAAAATGACTACCTAAAGGGTCTAAGACTTAACCTGACCAGATTTTTAAATATTTCTGGACTTTAATTACCTTAACCCAAAACAAAAAACAAAACAAAATGTAGTTACATTAGAGCCCTCCAGAGAAACAAAACCAATAGGATGTATGTGTGTGTATACACAAACATATATTTATATAAAAAATATATGTGTACATAATACAGCATACATCATATGTAAAAATATTTATTTTAAGGAATTGACTTATGTGATTATGGAGGCTGATAATTCCCAAGATTTGTAGTCAAGAAGCTGGAGACCCAGGGGAGCTAATGGTATAGCTCCAGTCAAAAAGACTACAGACTCAAGACACAGAAGGAGCCAATGTTTTAGTATGAGTCCAAAGGCAGGAAAAAAAATTGACATCTCAGCTCAAAGGCAGTTAGGCAGAAGGAATTTTCTCTTACTCAGCCATTTTGTTCTATTTAAGACTTCAACTGATTGGACAAGGCCCACCTACATCAGGGAGAGCAATCTGCTTTACTCAGTCTACCAATTCAATTGTTAGTGCCATCCAGAAACACCCTCACAGGCACACCCAAAGTAATGTCTGATGAAATACAGGTGCACCCCATGGCCTAGTCAAGTTGATACTTAAAATTAGTCATCACAGTAATAAAAGTTAAAACAATCTATATAGCTATATATCCAAGTGTCTCTGTATTATATCTATCTAATCTCATCTCTATCTACCAAGCTAGTTTTGTAACCATCTACCTATCTTAATTATCAAAACAGAAATTACTGAGAATCCCAACACATACCGTACCCCAAGATCTCTACAATTTTATTTTGATTATCTGTCCCTGCCTTGTCCATTTCATGCTGATTGGGCTCCCATGAAAGTCGTGACTGAAGATTCTTTGAATCATGGATTGCATCACCACCACCATGCGTGAAAATTATTATTACTCAATTATTAAAATTATTGTAAATCCTTTGGTCACAAGTCTGTTGTCAGGATAGTTTCCCCTAAGTAAATGATGTATTATATTTTCATCTGGTTACTAGATGATTTTGGCTTAGTTAAACCGGTCTGCGATTTAGCATCACCTTAAATTTTTAGTCAAGTTGCACATTGATTTCAAATTCTATTGACCAAGGACTTCCCTGGTAGCACAGTGGTTAAGAATCCGCCTGCCAATGCAGGGGACATGGGTCCGAGCCCTGGTCCGGGAAGATCCCACATGCCACGGAACAACTAAGCCTGTGCGCCACAACTACTGAGGCTGCACTCTAGAGCCCACGAACCACAACTACTGAGCCCGAGTTCCACAATTACTGAAGCCCGCACACCTACAGCCCATGCTCCACAGTAAGAGAAGCCACCACAAGGAGAAGCACGCACACCGCAACAAAGAGTAGCCCCCGCTCGCCACAACTAGAGAAAGCCCGTGCGCAGTAACGAAGACCCAACACAGCTAAAAATAAATAAATAAATACATAGATTTATTAAAAAAAAAAAAAACCTCTTCATTAAAAAAAAAAAATTCTATTGACCAGTTTTTTTTTTCATGATTCAAAGCTTATTCATCTTGGACTAAGAGGAATTTCTTTCTTCTGTCTTTCTTGTCTTTCCTTTTCCCTCCTTTTCCCCCTCCTTTCTTCCTTCCTTCCTTTTTCACTTAATTTCTTTCTTCTTTTCGTCTATTCATTCCCAAAATACAATAAAACCCCATCATAATGTTAAAATTGAAGGCCCAAAGTTCAAAACATGTAAAATGGGTTGCCATGTTGCAACAAAGGCAACAAAATGACTAAGGTAAGCCTGCTATAGAGGTTTGGAGCCAGTCACTGATTGCATGACATGTGCATCACTAGGGACTTGTGAAAGATTTTCAATGTAGTTTTAGAATGTCTGCCATGTACCTAGAACTATCTGGAATCTAAAGATATAGCAGTGACCAACAAGACAAAATCTCTGCCCTCATAACACTACAGACTAATAAAAAATAATAAACAAACAAATAAGCAAATATATGTCACAAAGTAATACATTATGTGGAAGAAAAACAAAACAAAGAAGAGAGGCAGTGGCATGTTGCGGGGTAGCGACAAATAGTTTCCACAGTAAATGTGATACTTGAGCAAAAACATGAAGAAGGTGAGGGAGTGAACTACACAGATATCTGGGAGAAGAGAATTCCAAGCAGAGAAAGTTTTAAGTACATATTTAGAAAAGCAAGAGCATACATGGCAATTTTGGGAAAGGGCAAGGAGACTAGGAACAAGGAAATTGAGCAAGGAGAAGACTAACAGAAAATGAAGCCTGATCATGTGGATCCCTGTAAGTGGTTTGTTGGATTCTGAGTGGGATGGGAAGATTTTAGTGGGTTTTAAGCACAGATGGGCATGAAATACATTTGTCTTTATAGGACGACTCTGGCTGCTGTGTGAAGAATTTACTTCCAGTGTTAAGGGAAAAAGTAGAGAGACCAGGTGGTATAAAAAACTAAGTTAATGTCGATGGTGGCTAATACAATGTGTGAATGCACTAGAAATTGGTTATGAAAGGTTGTTGACTTAAGCCACTGGAAAGAAATATGTCTCCTGAGACGCAAAAAAAAACACTGGGAGAGGAGATCAGGAATTTGATTTTGGACATGATAAGTTTGAAATGTCTATTAGACATCCAAGTAGAGTTGCTGAGTAGGCAGTTGGTATTTGGAGTCCATTAGAGAGGTCTGGACTGAATATATCATTTTGGGAATCATCAATATCTAGACAGTATTTGAGCCGGTGAAACTGGAGGGGATCACCAAGAGAAGTAGCTGGACCACTAAGCCTCAAATATTTAGAGCTAATAAACTGAGGGACAACCAGTAATATAGACTGAGAAGTAGTTCATGAGACAGGAAGAAAACTAGAAGAAGATATTGTCCTGAAAACAATGTGAAGAAAATGTCTCAAGGAGAAAGATTTATTAAATTACTAAATTATCATATGCTTCATATGGGCTAAGTAATATGAAAATTGAAAATTATTCATAGTCTTTAGAAATGGAAATCATTGATGACATTGATAAGTGGTTTCAGTAGACAGATGGTGGCAAAATCCTCATCCTAATGGACTCAATAAAGTATGGAAGAAGAGCAATTTGAGACAACAGATATAAACAAGACTTCCTAGGAGTTTTGCTATGAAGAGAAGAGAAATTGGGTATACCTAGAGGAGGATATGGCATCAGACATGTTTGTTTTTGCTGATATCTAAAATTAGATATAGCACCATGTTATAATGCTGATTGGAATAATCTATGAGAGGTTAGTTTTAAATAGGAACACAGAGAATTCTATGGAAACAAGTAGAAAGACAAAGTATATGTGTACAAATGCTGTTGGTAGTTTAGATAAGGAAGTGCAAGCACGTGGAAGCTCTCTTGTAATTGCTTTTATCTTCTCAGTGAAGAAGAAAGCATGGGCATCAGCTGAACGTGAGAATGAGTTATTGGTAGACAAAAAGAATGTCCTGAAAATTAGGAGCAAAGAGGGCTTTTCCACTGCCAGACTTAGTGGTAGAGGAGTGTGGCAAAGGGATTGAGATTACTTTAGAAGCAGCTGCGTACTCAGAGGAAAACCTGAGATTTCAATAAAAGTGAAAAGGTGAAAGAAATTTTCAGGGAAGTGAGTAGACATGAGGGAATGTCACTGTTGATTGACTGTGAGTTTCTCATATGTTGCTGTCTGCAGTAAATCAATAATGACTCTTTCATGTACACTGAAAGACAAGTCTGAGTTTTCCCCAGGAACTAGTTATTTTTTCACTGACTTTATGAAAATGTTTAGCAAGTTCAAATATCTCCAGATGTGGAAAATGTGCAAAGCCATATACTAGTTGGAGGGCATTCAACAAAGATTATAGTAGAAAGTAGAAAGATGTATCACTCCCTTCCCCCTCACTCTGGGCCAGATTTATCTTAGATGTCACATCATACTTGAGGGAAGACTCATCCACTGAGCCTTAGAAGTTGATATGGTATAACCAGGAAAGAATGGCAAAGCTAACAGCAAACAGGGTTATATATTTTAACTGTAATGGGTCAAAACTCTATCCTGAAAATTACCTTGGAATATTTTTAAAGCACTACAAGAAAGTTGTCTCACTGACTGCTATGGGGGCTATCAGTTCTAAACAGCAATTTTCCAGTGTCCAAGAGGACATGTTATTTCAGCCTCAAACACACAGGAAATCTGGGTTCACTTTTCTTTCTTCCATAAATCCTGAAACCAAAATAAAGTCTTATTTCAGTGTACTACATTAATGGAAAGAAATTTGTAGTTTGTTATATTTAGCAATTTACTTCTGCTCTAGCATATGCTTATAAAGACGTGGCTCACATATGGCTCTTAATCAATTATACGATGTCTTTCTAATTATCCAACAAACATAAAAGAAGAAAAATGTTAAGTTTAGTTTTATGTGACTAAAGCAAAACAAAAACCAAAAACCAAAAAAAAAAACCTCTGTGACATTCTTCTCATTTCCCTTGCTATTGGATGACATTACAATAGAGTAAAAAGAATGTGTAAGGTAATGTAACGATGTTGAACTAAGAAATGGGAAATGGAAAATGAAAGCATGTGCCTGTGTATGTGTGCATGTGTATTTGTGTATGAAAAAGGAAAAGTTTCATCTGGTAACTACTAGAGTAAAACCTCAACAATTGAAACTAATTACACCAACTCTGGAAGTAAGTGAACAGCATGAATTACAAAATATTTATAAATGCAGTTTATTTCCACATCACATAATAATCTAAGTTAGTCCTATAAATTTTACTTGAAACTTGCCTAAGAGAGATCTTTAGAACCTATTACAAAAATAGATGAAATGACTTTCAAATTATCCTATCAACTGAATAAACAGGAGTGATTTAAATTTCCCATCAAAATTCCGTTTACATTAAAAAAAAGCTTGTTTCCTGCCTTCCTTACTCCTCTTCTTCCTTTTATCATCTTTAAAATGATAAAATGTCATCTTTAACCTGTCACAATTATTACATGGTCCAAATGACAGGGAATTGCAAAAAATAATGTTTATTGATTGAAATTGTAATAAATTACTTGTCTGGCTTGAAGCATGTTACTTCTCTCTAATCATACATTTCTCAGTAATACAGTGGGGAAAATAATACCGCCCTCATGGGACTAAGTGAAGGTTAAATAAGATAATCTTTTGAAGCACCAAGTCCAAGGCCTGGCATTTAGTAAGTGCTAAATGAATAGCTGCTTATTTTTCAGTAAATCAGTGTTCAAAAAATATTGCTTGTGCTATATGTCCTACTTCTTAATTAAATGTGTTACCTGACATTACTCATCCAGTTTCTCTTACCCAATTTTACATTATTCCCAGTATATCTTAGGAAAACAGAAAATACATATTCCTTTCAGAAACTCTCTTCCTGCCCCTGCCCTCATCCTCATAAAGTTTAGATTATCTTTTGAAACAGTGGTGTGGAAGTGTTTATATTTAGGGGACCAAAAGAGAAAAGAGAAAGTAACATTCTTCAAAACAGAAAAGCCTATGTCTTTAGGAATAAATCAAGAGCACAGTTATTTTAAAAATTAACAACCAATGATTTCCCATAAGGGTTGACAAAAAAGGGGTGGAAGGAGGCGATTTTATATGTTCTATCTTTACTCACTTACAGATCGTCTCTGATCTCTTGAACACTGCTTGTTGGCATTAAAAATCATTTGCATAAAGTAGGATAGAACTGGATTAACAAATGGCCCCTAAAGTCCCTTCCAATTCTGAGATGTATTTCAATTCAACAAATCTTTGCTAAGCACATGTTCAGTTCATGCCCCCTAGATGCTGTGATTTTAGTTTGTTCCAATCTTCTATGCACTTTTTGTACTCATGGATTTATCCAGAATCATAGTAAGTGCTCAAGGAAAAGAAAAATACAAACGGATCTAAATTTCAGTTAATTGTGGTTCAGCTCTTTAGCAAAATCGAATATATCAAAGAACTCAAAGATTAATTAGATGCCAAATAAAGTATCAGTTATTTAACCAAAAAAAATAAAATAAAGACGCCAGAATAGAATAAAATTGGTTAGGTTACTAATTATGCAGGCCTTCTCCAATTGTGCTTTTTTACAAGGTGGAAAAGGTGTGGGTGCAGCTAGAAATCAGCAATAATCTGTCCAGTCATGGGCATCCATCCAGTGATCAGATGGTCACTACAATCCACCTGGATACATATGATTCTCCTACATATAATATCAGGTCACAGTTCCTTAAGTGGAATTTAACCACAAAACAGAGTAATTTGAAATTATCTAATTATATATTAGGTAAATTTATTTTAAAAGGCTAATGAAAAAGTTAAAAAAAACCACAAACTGCTAATTACATATTGACTGCATTGTGTCCTAGCATTTTGCGGACTCTGTCTCTTAATCTTGACCTCTTTTCTGTCCTCCCCTTATTAATTTTTCAAAGAACTTAAAATGTCCCTTTGGAACTTAATAATGTCCACTAGACTACAACTATGACTATGCTTTTGGTAACTTGTAGCAAATCCTTAAATCCTGCTTCCCATTCCTCCTGTACTTTCCTTCCTTCATTTCCTTTTTTTTTTTTAGCTCTTTCTGTCATTTTTATATATTATTTTTACCCTCCTTTTTCAACTCTCTGTATATGTATATTCCAATGCTCCTGGTGTTCTCCTAAATATTTTTTTCCTGAAAACTATACCTTCTATGCAATAACATTCTGCTGCCTTCCTCTTCTTTTTGCTGTCTCTTTTTATTAACTTCCATCTGTATGGAAAAAGCAATCTCTTATGAAATCATTGTGTTACTTGTTGTGTTGCAAGCATTAATAAGTGGTTTATGTTTTCTGTGGTAATGGTCACTTGCAGTTCCAAATAACATTTCTGCTGGCTGATATGAGCCTATTTTTGTCCTCAAGAAACCTTGATATTCTGGCAAAAAAGACTGGCCGTAAGTCAGAAAGCCACCAGTAAAAATGGTTACCTTAGGAAACAAAGCAAATTATTTCAGGTATTTTGTGAATCCCTCTACCTACAGGGAAAAAATGACATATTTCAAAAACACAAAACCTTTCAAAAATGTTTTACCATTAATTCTTTAATGTCCAAAGGATATTGCTTATGGTTCCTTACAGGTAAAAGCATCAGTGCATAGATAATAAGCTTAAATTCATTTTAAAAACTAAAAGCATGTGTGTGATTTAGCCGATAATTACTTTCTAGACATGGGACTATGTAGGTATGTTGCTGTGCCACTTTAAATTTTAATCTAAATGTTATCCGACAATATCCACACCACTGTCCCCAAATAACAACTATTTGCCTGGGAGAAACCTGGATATGTTGTTAATTTAGATAACTGAAATAATTTGCTTTCTGTTGAGCAGGGATGCTTTACTTTCATCTGTAAAGCACAACTCTCCATGGAGCATATACTGATAACCTCATACTGGCTTCTCACTGCTTGAGGTAAAGTCACAGTCAACTCACTAGACAAGTTCCATGGTAAGGGGGATTCAGCCAGAGCTTTTCTCATGTCATCAACAGTGGCATCAACCACACGAACAACAACAAAAACATGATGTTCTATTATTGAATTTCCTCCTTTGTGAAAGTGAGAATGAGAGACCTGAAGAACAAATAGAGTTCTTTCTCATTTCCTATTTATCTTACATCTTATTCTGGGGAACATGCTTCAAGAGCATGTTAGGACAGTCCCTGTTTCATGGGGCTTACAATCTAGTTGTGGACAGAGACTGAATCAAAAAGTAGATAAATAAATAGCACAACAATGTAGCATTTGCAAATTGTCAAGAGACTAACTCAGGGCACAAGCATAAGGAGATGGTAGGGTTATGTAGCGTTAGTGGACACAGGATTAGATTAATCCTGCACCTTGCATCAAAAAACCCAACAGAAACATAATAATAAATTGACAGGATGTTACAGGTCCTTATCACCTAAATAAAAGGATATTTAAAACATCTCCACAGTGGCATAAAGGTAAAATTATGAAAGGAGAACCACTGTTGCAACATCCAAAACTAAAGAAAGTGAGGGTTCCACTGGTGCAACTGAAGTGTCTGAACCCTGAGGCGCTACCTCTGTAATTCTGAAATTACAGAGCTGGGAGATGATACCAAAATATTTAGAGCTCCTAAAAATAGTTAGTTATGAGCAAGCTGATTTTAAACAATGTATTTGTATGGAAATACTCAAAACCCTAGAAGACCCATTTATCCACTTATTAAATCATGCATTTGTGCACGAATTTATTTCACAAACCATTAACGAGTACAATAGTAAAATGCTAGTCATTGGAAAAGCAGCATGAAACACTGACACTGCAACGGGTAAAAATAATCTGAGCAACAACTTCTAATTTTGACATATACTTTCCGAACAACTATCATGTGTCAGGTACTAAATTATTTGTTAGTGGTATAAACCTTTACAAGTTATAGAAATGAGAAGAGCTGACTCTCAGAGGGTCAAGAAAAACATCGAATACATGCAACATAAACTGGGTCTTGAATCTGAGTAGAAAAGGATTTGGCAAGTGAACAAAAAATCTGGGACTGTAGTGATCTTTTGTAAACGTGGATAGTTTAGGCTGTATGATTTCAAAAAACCTGGGAAAACATTTAAATCAAAGCAAGTTGATTTTTCATCTGCTTTTCTTATCAAAACCTTCAATAATCCCCAATTTTCTTCAGAATAAAATGTAGCATTCCATGTAAAATTCTTCACACTGTCACCTCATTTCTCCTTCTAGTCCCTGGACACTCTTTGCCAAAGCCCTATCAAAAATGTACTATTTCAAAAACATCTATGCCTTTTGGAGTCTCTATTCCTTTGCTTCACAATATTTATTTTCCTTAGAAGACCAATATTTCTACTCTTTAACTCTCAAGACCTACTGATCCTTCATGGTCTCACTCTGCCCAGACAGAATTAGCTTTTTCTTCCATGGGCCCATAGCACTGTTTTTAATTTTTGCTATAACATCTAGACAGCCTATTCTTTTGGAGTCATTTGTATTTGTGTCAGATTCCCTCATGAACAGTTCAAAACCAGAAACTCAATCTTTTTTATTTTTACAACTGCCCCAGAGGAGGCACACAGTAGCTTCTCAATAAGTGGCTGCTGAAGGAACTGAGACTGATAGATCTGTAAACTCACTTTTGTGGTACACATAGTAAATTCAGTAAACCATGCAGCTTGGTCTCCAAGCCTAGAGATCACTTTAGCAAATAATTAAGTTCATAAAACAGAATGTAGACCTTCCAATTTCCAACAGTTGTAGATCTTTTATATCAATGACCCAACCTGGCAAAAGTACTGGATTGTGCTCCAGAGCACTGAAGTTCTAGCTCTGGGTCGACAATGTTGACTAAGAAATAACGCCTCACTGAGCACTCTGGACCCCAATGATTTCATCTGAATTTCAAGAGGTTGAACTCAGTCATCTCTACAATGTTTTCTAGACCAACATCCTAAAGTCTAATCTAAAAAATTAGACAATGAACGATAATAAACATTTCAACCAGAAGAGATAATCCATTGGAAAATATCATTAAGTAGCAAAAGGAATGCATTTTTAAAGTCAAGATCAATGCACTAATTTTCCATTTTTGTCACTGAAATGCATGAAGAATAGCAGAGCCTACAGCATTATCATAAAGATATTTGGTATTCAAAAAGGCACAATTTCCAACATAAACTAGTGTTTTAAATAGCCTCTTGGAAATACCACAGGACTGTCCTCTAATGAGACAGAAACACTTGATCTGCCCAAGGAACAGTAGGTACCATATAACCATTACCTTCTCAGAGGAAAAGGACAGTAGTAAAATTAAATGTCAGGGACTTGAAACAATAACTTAAAAAAATACTAGTTATGCCACACTATTAAAGATCTGCAAAGAGAGAAAAGTCCAGTTAAAAAAAAACACTTGCTAAACCATAAACTCAAAAGTTGACTTTTAAAAAATTATCTTAAAATCAAATTTAGGAATACACACACACACAGGCATGCATGCACCCACACACAAACTCTGAAATACTTAAAGCAAGACTAAATTAGATTATCAATCCTCTGTCATTAAACTACATAAAAGAAAGATATTCCTTTATTTCCTCTTTGGAATACTCTTCATACTCCTAACAACTTGCTTTATAATAAGTGAAAAAATATAAATAAAAAATGATTTGACCAAATTGGGATTTTCTGTCAGCTCCAGTTCTTGAACTGTACTACCACCTTGGACAGCTCCAGGTCACACTAAAGGCTGGTCTACTTGGGCCTCAAATATAACTTTAATATTGAAAACAATATCATATACTTCCCTTGAATTACTTATTCAATTCAACTTAATAAGCATTTAAATTGGATGCAGAAGTTTTGCTTTACTTCAACCAAGTTTTCAAAACTTTACTTCAGAATATGTGTGTCTTTGTGAACTATTAAGAATGCAGTCTGATCATGAAAGTTCTGTTGACAGGTGTGGCTATTCTCCAATTAACAATAAGGAAATGGTTTTACCAAAAGCAGAGAACAAAAGACTGGAATATGGGGTTCCAGAATTCTGAAGTCTTTGCAACTGCTTTCTTTATAAATTGCCTCTTCACAGTTGGCAGAAAACAGCTAAAAAAAAGCCTATGCCATCCTAAATCCTAATGGAAGGGTTATCCCAAATCCCCTCTCTATTTCATTCCACATTCAAGTGATCACCAATCCCTGTTATATCTGCACCCTTACTCTGACTTAAAATCTGCCCTTCCACTCCAATTCTTCTGTGACTGCAATTTCTCAGGACCTCAATTTTCTCTCACCTGGACCAGAACGATGGATGCCTACTTGTCTCCCATACTCTATTTTCATAGTACATCCTCAACACTGCTTTAGGCATAAACTTTTCAATAATAGCTGAAGGGGGTGCCTTCAAGAGGGCGTAGGAGTAAGATGTGGAGATCACCTTCCTCCCCACAAATACATCAAAACTACATCTACATGTGGAACAACTCCTACAGAACACCTACTGAACGCTGGCAGAAGACCTCAGATTCCCTCAGGAGCAGAGGATTAAATCTCCACAATCAACTTGATACACCCTGTATACACCCTGTATCTGCAGAATACCTGAATAGACAACGAATCATCCCAAAATTGAGGCAGTGGACTTTGGGAGCAATTGTAGACTTGGGGTTTGCTTTCTGCATCTAATTTGTTTCTGGTTTTATGTTTATCTTAGTTTAGTATTTAGAGCTTATTATCATTGGTAGATTTGTTTATTGATTTGGTTGCTCTCTTCCTTTTTAAAATTTTTATATTTTTTTTTTCATTTTCCTCTTTTTCTGAGTGTGTATGTGTAGGCTTCTTTCTGTGATTTTGTCTGCATAGTTTGCTTTTCCCATTTGTCCTAGGGTTCTGACTGTCCATTTTGTTTTTTTCTTTGTTCTTTGTTTTTTAATATAGTTTTTAGTGCTTGTATTCATTGGTGGACTTGTTTTTTGGTTTGGTTGCTCTCTTCTTTCTTCCTCTCCTTTTTTACTTTTTCATTTTTTATTTTTAACAATTTTTTTCTATGTTAATAACTTTATTTTATTTTATTTATTTATTTTTTCTTTCTTTCTCTCCCTTTTCTTCTGAGCCGTGTGGCTGACAGGGTCTTGGTGCTCTGGCTGGGTATCAGGCCTGAGCCTCTGAGATGGGAGAGCCGAGTTCAAGAGGTTGGTCCACCAGAGACCTCCCAGCCCCATGTAATATCAAACAGCAAAAACTCTCCCAGAGATCTCCATCTCAACTCTAAGACCCAGCTCCACTCAACGACCAGCAAGCTACAGTGCTGGACACCCTATGCCAAACAACTAGCAAGACAGGAACACAACCCCACCCATTAGCAGAGAGGCTGCCTAAAATCATAATTAGATCACAGACACCCCAAAACACACCACCAGACATGGTCCTGCCTCAAGAAACAAGAAACGACTCAAATAAACAACCTAACCTTACACCTAAAGCAATTAGAGAAAGAAGAAAAAAGAAAACCCAAAGTTAGCAAAAGCAAAGAAATCATAAAGAACAGATCAGATATAGATGAAAAAGAAATGAAGGAAACAATAGCAAAGATCAATAAAACTAAAAGCTGGTTCTTTGAGAAGATAAACAAAATTGATAAACCATAAGCCAGACTAATCAAGAAAAAAAGGGAGAATACTCAAATCAATAGAATTATAAATGAAAAAGAAGAAGGAAGAACTGACACTGCAGAAATACAAAGGATCACGAGAGATTACTACAAGCAACTATATGACAATAAAATGGACAACCTGGAAGAAATGGACAAATTCTTAGAAAAGCACAACCTTCCGAGACTGAACCAGGATGAAACAGAAAATATAAACAGACCAATCACAAGCACTGAAATTGAAACAGTGATTAAAAATCTTCCAACAAACAAAGGCCCAGGACCAGATGTCTTCACAGGGGAATTCTATCAAACATTTGCAGAAGACCTAACACCTATCCTTCTCAAACTCTTCCAAAATATAGCACAGGGAGGAACACTCCCAAACTCATTCTACGAGGCCACCATTACCCTGATACCAAACCATACAAAGATGTCACAAAGAAAGAAAACTACAGGCCAGTAACACTGATGAACATACATGCAAAAATCCTCAACAAAATACTAGCAAACAGAATCCAGCAGCACATTAAATGGATCATACACCATGATCAAGTGGGGTTTATCCCAGGAATGCAAGGATTCTTCAATATACGCAAATCAATCAATGTGATACACCATACTAACAAGCTGAAGAAGAAAAATGATATGATCATCTCAATACATGCAGAAAAAGCTTTCGACAAAATTCAACACTGATTTATGATAAAAATCCTCCAGAAAGTAGGCACAGAGGGAACTTTCCTCAACATAATAAAGGCCATATATGACAAACCCACAGCCAACATATTCTCAATGGTGAAAAACTGAAACCATTTCCACTAAGATCAGGAACAAGACAAGGTTGCCCACTCTCACCACTATTATTCAACACAGTTTTGGAAGTTTTAGCCACAGCAATCAGAGAAGAAAAAGGAATAAAAGGAATCCAAATTGGAAAAGAAGAAGTAAAACTGTCGCTGTTTGCAGATGACATGATACTATACACGGAGAATCTTAAAAATGCTACCAGAAAACTACTAGAGCTAAATAATGGATTTGGTAAAGTAGCAGGATACAAAATTAATGCACAGAAATCTCTTGCATTCCTATACACTAATGATGAAAATTCTGAAAGAGAAATTAAGGAAATACTCCCATTTACCATTGCAACAAAAAGAATAAAATACCTAGGAATAAACCTACCTAAGGAGACAAATGACCTGTATGCAGAAAACTATAAGACACTGATGAAAGAAATTAAAGATGATACAAGCAGATGGAGAGATGTACCATGTTCTTGCACTGGAAAAATCAACATTGTGAAAATGACTATATTACCCAAAGCAATCTACAGATTCAGTGCAATCCTTATCAAACTACCAATGGCATTTTTCATAGAACTAAAACAAAAAATCTCACAATTTGTATGGAAACACAAAAGACTCCAAATAGCCAAAGCAACTTGAGAAAGAAAAATGGAGCTGGAGGAATCGGGCTCCCGGACTTCAGACTATACTGCAAAGCTACAGTAATCAAGACAGTATGGTATTGGAACAAAAACAGAAATATAGATCAATGGAACAGGATAGAAAACCCAGATATAAACCACTCACATATGGCCACCTTATCTTTGATAAAGGAGGCAAGAATATACAATGAAGAAAAGACAGCCTCTACAATAAGTGGTGCTGGGAAAACTGGACAGCTACATGTAAAAGAATGAAATTAGAACACTCCCTAACACCATACACAAAAATAAACTCAAAATGGATTAAAGACCTAAATGTAAGGTCAGACACTATCAAACTCTTAGAGGAAAACATAGGCAGAACACTCTATGACATAAATCACAGCAAGATCCTGTTTGACCCACCTCCTAGAGAATTGGAAATAAAAACAAAAGTAAACAAATGGGACCTAATGAAACTTAAAAGCTTTTGCACTTCAAAGGAAACCATAAACAAGACCAAAAGACAACCCTCAGAATGGGAGAAAATATTTGCAAACGAAGCAACTGACAAATGATTAATCTCCAAAATATACAAGCAGTTCATGTAGCTCAATAGCAAAAAAACAAACAACCCAATCCAAAAATGGGAAGAAGACCTAAATAGACATTTCTCCAAAGAAGATATACAGATTGCCAACAAACACATGAAAGAATGCTCAACATCACTAATCATTAGAGAAATGCAAATCAAAACTACAATGAGGTATCACCTCACACCAGTCGGAATGGCCATCATCAAAAAATCTACAAAAAATAAATGCTGGAGAGGGTGTGGAGAAAAGGGAACACTCTTGCACTGTTGGTGGGAATGTAAATTGTTACAGCCACTATGGAGAACAGTATGGAGGTTCCTTAAAAAACTAAAAATAGAACTACCATATGACCCAGCAATCCCACTACTGGACATATACCCTGAGAAAACCATAATTCAAAAAGAGACATGTACCACAATGTTCATTGCAGCTCTATTTACAATAGCCAGGACATAGAAGCAACCTAAGTGTCCATCAACAGATGAATGGCTAAAGAAGATATGCACTTCCTTATTTTAAGCAAGAATTTCTTTTTTTTCTAAAACTGAAGGTCAGAAAATTATAACTCCTTGATAATGGTGAAGGTCCATTCAAAGCTGTACATATGTAACCAGGAGAAACACAAATCTTTGATTTGATGATGAGTGTTTCAAAATATACTGTTCTTGAAATTAATGAATTTTCTTCTTTAAGTCCTTCATTTATAAATTGATGAAAACATATTTTACTCCCAATTAACATGTTTTCCACTTATAATCTTTCAAAATCCCCCCATTATCCTAAAGATAAATGCGAACTCTTCAATGTGGCATATAAAACCCCCACAGTGTTGTCCGATCTGACCCCCTGCTTTCTCATTCTGACACACACTCCAGCACTATCCAAGGGCCCCAACGTGTTCTTCCCCACGTTTTGGCACTTGCTGATCTCTTGGCCTGAAATGTACACCATGCTCCTTCCAAACCTGCTTCCACATATATTTACCACCACCACCCACAATCTGCTTCAAGACTAACTTAGGAATCCCTTCTATAAAGCCTTGCTCAGAGTTAGCTGGACTGAGAAGAAAAAACAATCACTGATCAGACCATATCAAAGTGAAAGCCATGAAATGTGGGCAGAAATTTTGTTTTTACTATTATTTTTGAATATTCATACATTCCAGGCACTGTACTAGCTACTGGCAATATAACCATGAGTAAGAAGAACGCACGCCCTCTAGAACATGGTCATCCTTGGTTGAATCAACTCATTTGTATATCAATATTTACAACACATTTAATAACTGCTATGTTTGCAGTGTTAAAAAATACCAGAATGAATCTCTTCCTTTCCTCAATTTCAACAGAGAAACCAGTAAGAGAGATGACAAGGTATACCTCCAACCCCATATGAGGAATTAACAGAAGGGATGAATTAAAATCTCTTCCCATCTCTTGGTCCCCTCATCAAACCAAGGATATTAAAAAGACATGAAAAACTGACGAACTGGATGAAAAGAAAGTTGCTTACATCTCTTGGATCCTTCATTAAGCTCAAGGGTGTAAAAGGTGTCTGAGAGAGGAAATGAAAAAACAACAACAAAACCTAAAACTAGTGGACAGATTTCTTGAGTTATGTCTCCCTCTCCAGATACATATGATGCAACCTTCTAACACAAATCCTGGTAAAGGGGGCTTCAAAAGGACCACCTACAGAGCTGAGATAAATTTTCTGCAATTAGACACATAAAACTGGCATCAGACCCTTTCGAGGCTGATTGTGGACTGGGGTTGGCCTACCTGAAAAGAATCTAGAGGACAAGAGAAAAGCTAACTACCTGCTTTGGAAGCAGGCCAAGGAGACTGATAATGGGATTTGCTTGTACTCCTAGAGTTTGTCAGGAAAAGGGATATATGGAAATTTTCCACATACTGTTTGGCAATGGAAAAAACATGCATTATGAGTCTTCTGGGTTCTGCGCAATGGGGTGGCCCAGAAATATGAGGAGACTTCAACAGGAAGGGTATGAAGTTGTACTGCCAGCTGTCCACGACAGAGAAAGGAACTCCACTCTGCACATGGTGCATTCACTGATGTCAACTAAATTGCAAGAAAAAGAGCCCACCAGGGAACTTGCAAAAATCCCAAGTCACACAATGAGACATTCAGCTTTAATCACTTGCATCCCCACAGAGTGGTACTAAATTTAACTAGCAGTCCAGTGAGCACAAAGACACCTAGCTAAGAAAAAACTGGCTACTCCTGCTCCCTCTCTATGCACCACCCTCAAACTTCGACTTTGGGAAAGAGTTAACCATTTCTGAAGGGTGGAGACAAACAAGTTGGAAGGATAAAGAAGAGCTACTAACCATGTTATCTATAGACTTCCTGTTTGAAGCCAGTGGAGAAGCAGGAGGGAAGAATATTTAACACAGAGAAGCTTCAGTTCTTTGATCATTACAAAGTTCATGCTAATTCCTGAATCAGGATTGTGTTACTGAAGCAATTTTAGAGCTGTATGTTATTTTTGTCAAAACGTAAAAACTCTAGGACCTACTGAAACTTTTCATTCTGGGACAGAGAAGTTCACCCTCATTGAAAAAAAGGATTGAGGATCAATAAAAATTCAAGAAGAAATTGCATTTTGATGATAATTTACAAGTCATTTATGTTCAACAAACCAGTTAGAGAATGAAGTATAATTTATTCTCCAAAAATTATTATAGGCATTTTTTTTCTTTTATTTGGTATTTCTGTATTTTAAAAAAGGAAAGAAAACAACACAGCTGACTTTACCAATCATCACTTACAATAATTAATTATTTGTCAAAGTCCCTCCTAGAAGAAAAGTGCTTTGCTAGGTACTGCAGATCAAAAAAATGTGAGGGGACAGTTGTATAATATCTAGTCAAAATTCCGTATGTGTTTATGGCATTGAATTGTGAATCTCTGCAAACTTTGCAATCCCTGTAGTTCTAACCATCACCCCTTCCCCTTCCAACACTGACTCCTCAAAAATAAGAATATGCTGGTAACGATGAGAAGTGACTAACATTAAACTTTTTATTTAACTTTAGAAAATACTTCTATACCTATTTCATAGAAGGTGCTAAAAAAAAGTCAGTAATTTGATAATCTGGAGAATAAATGAAAAAGTCGACAGGGGTATTAACAGATAAAAGTGAGCTTATTATGAGAAAAGAAGCCAAGAAGAGGTGGAAGGAAGCTAAACAGTTGAATCTTGAGATCCTCACAGAACTTCCCACATTCCTCAATGTGTATATTGCTATATAGTTTTCTTTCCTTTAGAATTTTTTAACATATTAGCTCTAAAGCCAAACTCTTGTGTGAAGGTTTATGCCCAGTTTCCTGGATCACTTTATAAGTTATATCTTTCAGTCATGAAAATATATTGGTTATTTAGCTTCCAACCCATGATGGGAATTTGCTTTTTACTAAGGCATGGTCTCCCCTCACTGTCTGCAGTAAATCTTTATCTACTCTTCTGTGAAACACTGCAAGATTATAAATCACAACAACAATATTAATGGCTTTTTATTACATAGTCCATTTGTCAGGGACCAGGGTCATTAGGAAAATTACTTCTGTAGGTGTTTTCTTCTATCTCTAACTTTATTTTATTTACTAGACTCAAATATTTTAAAATGATTTCTTTTTCAGTAAAAATATTTTCTAACATTAAAAATTATTACTTACGGCTCTGCTCTTTTTGACTAACAAAGAAGTCTTGACACATGGTATTTAAGAGGGTCAAGGAATCAAGTTATTGAAAGCAAAATTAAATATTGATTTGGCCAAAAAGTTCATCCAGGTTTTTCCATAACATCTTACGGAAAGTAGATTACAATATACAGTATCCATCTTAAATATGTTACTATAATTTACAAAAGACTTAAATCATAAGGTTTAGTCAACTTAAATTTCTCTATGTACAAATTAGATGTAAAATTACATCTAATAAAAATTAGCTTATTTTTAAGATTCTTCATAAAACAATTACCATTAACTGCTTGAGAAGTTTACAAGTCATTAATTTTGTAAAAATACACTTCAGTGAAATTTTCATTGCCCCCATCATCCTCCTTCACCAGTTCTGTAGATGAGCCTTCCTTATGATAAACTGACATATCCAAAAAGATGTCTCCGAGGGCCACTGACCATTCTACATATATTATCCAAATAAATCTCATCATAGTATCTCAATATTTAGAATCAGAAATTTCTTTCTATTCAATTTATTCTTAAGCTAAAGACTCATTTAAATATATTATGTCTTCTCCAAACACTCAAAAGTTTAGAAATGTCATGAGCATATGTGGTTTTTATAAGTAGATGAAAGGATAGACCATTTAAGGTCTCCATCCCTATAAGAGTTCAAGCAAAGACTGGTTAACATGGGCTATGGATGTTGTGATAGGATTTTCTCAGTGGGACTGGCAGAGTTCTAGGGTTCTAGGTAACTCCATTTCTCTTCCATCTAAAGAGGGTGACAATGAGGTACACGGATACTCATTAAGATACTACACATAGCTTAAGAACGTATCAATTAAAATGAAGAACTGGCCAGTAGTCAGGTATAAATATAAAAGGAGAATCACTGAGGCAATTTAATATACCCAACCCAAGAACTTCCCAGGGGGAAGGGTACAAACATAGGCAGACCATTCTGCTACGATACATCCTCTATAACACCAAGCAGCTCTTATGTGAGTGGCAAATACAGGAATAATGTTAACGTAACAGAAATGTGATATTTTACAAATGCTTTTTTTCTAGCCATGTGGAGCTGGAATTATGAGACTAGAATGATAATGAGCCCCTGTACCCAGGTCACCTTCCCCAGTAAAATGTACCGCCACCCTTGGTCTAGGCTTGTACTAGGTTGTACTCCCCATTGTGGCAAACATAGTGACTCTGAGTTATGCTTCCATCTGCATTGTCCCAGGCCCACAAGTCACAATTTACACTCAGTTGCTCCTGGCATTTATAGTATCTCATGGTGCAAACTGAAGCCATTGTGAGCTGCCTTCCCAAGTTATCCAAGTAATCTCTCAAGGTACCAATTATTGTTTTTGTTAGTGTTCTGGATACACAATTACATAGGTTTTGGGTGATCTGTCCCAACCCCATTTTGCCCATAATACTATAATTTTTAGTACACAGTTTTTCAGGAAACAGAGTTTTTCAAGAATCCAAGTATCATTTTACAACAGAAACATATGTATATGTTACTGTCTGTAGAGAGACTTAAGAGTATCCGACACTGGTATTATTTGAATTATATGACTAAGTCATCTTATTTTGATTTCCTTTGCTTGAAGAAACTTCTGATCATTACTGGTCACTCCAATGCAAATATCCAATCCACCTGTCATATTTCACATGGGAAATTATAAGTTTGCATTTTTATTACATATGTCAATCTCTTGTCAATTTGGTTAACATGTATCAGCAGACAACTGCTCAGTAAAGTCTAAGCACTAACAAAACTGAGTTTTTGACCTTAAAAAGCTGAAGACCAGACTGAACTCCTAGGAACTAACAGAGATTAATGCTACCCTCTAAGGTCTTGACTCAGTGGCCATCTACCCTCATCCAAGATTGATCCGTCATTCTATCTTGCTGTGCAACCTTTTAAAATGTCTAATTTCTGTACTGCAACACAATGGAGACTGATCTTGATTCAAACACCCAACTCTGAATAAATCAGTTAGCCTCACTAAGCCTAATTCTCTCCATTAAGAAATGATGATATTTATATACCCATTGAATAGGGTTGCTGTGAATGTTTCACAAGTATAGCACAGTGCTTGAAATGTAGAAGTAGTTCTTAAAGTATATCTATTATTATTATAGTTCCTGGTGAGCAGTACATCCCATTTGTGCCAGTCCTTTCCCACCATTATGTCTCTAAATTTAACAAACCTTTAAAAAGTAAAAGGGGAAAAAAAGCATGGGGGGAGGAAAAGAAGAATGCATTGAGAATTTAGAAATATGTGGTTTTGAGAACTGAGACCTATCTAGTTCAGCTTTATACTTCTAACCCCTGGCATATTTAACAGTAAGGAAAATTTATTTCTGTAGTACTGCTGAAAAGGAAAGTAGTATAAGTTATATCTATATATATACTGTAGCCTCAGATAGATGCAGTTCTTAAAGGGTCCAGAGCACCTCCTGGGGCCATATTATTGATAGAAAGCTCTACAGCTATCTTACCCAAAATTGCATTCTCAAGTCAGTTAAAAGACTATGCGTGTTCTATTTGAGGAAAAAATAATGTTACTCAAGAATCCACTCTCATGCTCACACAGTTTAGCCAGGAAATTCTTCCTATGTCTTCTCCAAATCCAATCTTCATTGCCTGCTCAGAGAGAGCAAATATGGCCACATTCTAAAATTCTGATGAAAAAAAAGCTTACATGTCCTGAAGAAAACTTAAAATGCATCTAATTTTTATGCTCTTCTGACCCCAAAATCTATAATGCAGTCCTGTAAAAAGGACTCTGAATTAGTGAATAATCTTGACTTTTACTAATAAATTGTCTGAGATAGGAAAACCATTAGACCTATCTGAGCCTATTTTTTCTGAGGGGATCAATAACGTCAGTCATGCCTACCACTTCACAGCGTAGTGAAAACCACTATGAAAAATTTAATCCATTACAGTGGGCTACATAAATGAAAGAGTATATCACCATAGTAAACTTGCAAAGATTTTAAAATATGGAATTCAATAAAAAATTCCAAGCTAGTAAAAACAGTAGATACAATTAACATGTATTTCAAATTGTCAGTGTTAAGTAAAGCATAAAGTCTGTTTTTCCCAACATACTTTTAAAACTTTCAGTGTTTTAAGGGAATTGGGTTGGCTAATGCAGGCACAAAAACTAGAGAGAGTACATGTCACCTAAACCATTCACCCACATATGCTGTCTCCTGAATGCTATAGCACCTCTAAGTTTCATTCATTTAGCCACATAAATCATTGCTTAATCTCACAGTTGCTGCATCCCTTTCTGCTGTGCATTTACATTTTTCTCCGGTTGTAAGTTAAATTCAAGCATTTTGTTACCATCTTTTTTCTCCCCTGGTATATTTCCTGAATTAAACACACTTAAGAAGAAAGTGTTGTCTGAAGTTTTTCTAATTTCCATTCTCACTTCCTTACCATTCCTTGATGTATGATGCTTGGAACTGGTGATATGTCAATTTTAATAGTCTTTAGCCTTTTAAGAACCCACAATGTTATCCTTTCACTTCCTAATTATTCAGCTTCTTCCCAGAGAGATCTCATTTATGTAACATCTAGTCTTTATAATTTTCTTAAATTTCAAAGGCAGAAAGAGAAAGTACATCTAACTTAAGCATTAACTATTATTTAATCTCTGTACCATTCTTTGGTGCAATAGCTAATCATACATTTTATTATTTCATCCATATTTGGCAATAAAATTAGTAACAATTAGATGTTTAGGTTATGCTTTAACAAAGATTCAGTTGGATTTTTAGATTTTTAATCTATGAATTCCTCTGTGTAGTTTACTGTGAAGGTGAAGATTTTCATTTGTATTCAGAGTTTCCTATGTGGCTTTCATACTGTCCCTTTGGTGTTTCTTAATCTACTTGCCTTCTGATCTTCATTGTCTCTGGCACTCTGATGGAATACATTACATGAGCATTCAGTCTAAGTGTTCTTTAAACATATCTCATTTTCAACAATCAAAACACCAAGGTTGAATCTCCAAGTCTGACACAACAGCTGTAAAATTACCTTGTTCTTATTGGGCAGTAATTATTTCTGGAACTGTCCTTTGAATGCACACCTATATTTTTTTATTATCAGGAGTACATGATTCTCCTACTGGAAATCATGCACTGTGATAACAAGCCTCCCAAAGCACTACATGGGCATTTTATATCAGATACTGCCTAAAACTACAGAATATTTACACAGACATAGTGCAGGCACAAGAGGAAAGAATTGAGTATAGACGCTTATTAACCTAATTTTGTTGAAATGAAAGAATTGGTTGAATTACTAAATGTAAGATTATCAGAAAGAGAAAAATTGATGAGTAGTGCTTTCAATGGTTCCTCTTTGCAGCAATTAGAGATGTAGGAAAAGTATATCTCTCCTGATTATATTCTTCCCAGAAGGACTGTTTGCTGGTCCTCAAGTATGCCATGAGCTTAATGCCTCTGAGAATGTACTATTGAGGCAGTTAAGAAGGACACTATTCAATGTTCTATCAAGACCCAGCTAAAATTTCATGATTTCTATTACCTTTTCTCATCTTTATACTCCAGACTCACCACTCAGCAGAATTATTTGCTTCCTTCTATATGGCCTCATGATGTTTGCTTTATTCCTCTATTACAATACTTATGGTATGGCTAAGTAACTTCTTGTATATTTTGCACATATATGCCTGTCTCTCTGAAGATTGTGAGCTCTTACCAATAATGGTAAGGTCTCATAAATTATCAATATCAACCATTTATCAATAAATTAATTCAAATGCCATAATGCTATTTTTAATTAACTAGCTAGCTAGCTAATTAATTACTTACATTTACTGACCCTACTCTGAGCTCTATGCCAACATTTGCAACAGCTACTTGACATCTCCTTGCAGGTATGTCAGAAGTACCTCAAATTTAATATATCCAAAAATAAATTCATGGACTTCCAGTCCCTAACATGCACTTAGCTTAATATCTTCTGCCCCAGTGAGTATTACCATCCACCCAGTTGTGTGAGCTAGAAACCTAGAAGTCACTCTTGACACCTTCTCCTTTATCACCTCCATTTTTCTTGATTTTGTCTGCTAAATATTGATATCTTTGAGTCATTCCAGTTTTTGCCATTTCCACCACCCCACCCTAATTCAAACAACAGCACTACAAGTGGGTTTAGGAGAGGTAAGCTAAAGACAATAATTTAAAAGTAACATATGAATAGAGTTATAGGGTTTGCTGATGAAAAACGAATTTTAAAAAAATACAGGATGTTAATCACAGAATACCCACCCATTATGATTAATCAATAAAGATATGAGACTGGCCTCCAAAAGTGCATCCCTCATGACAGCCCCTCCCAAAGAATGTCTTTAGAAGGATAGCTGTGCAATTGGCTTTATTTGGCCTATTAACACTGAATTCCAATTGTGGGATGGACTATTGTTTAGAGGGAGAGAGGGAATCCTATACGCCTCATAACAGGAGAGGTTTTGTGAGAAGAAAAGAAAGATTGAGACTTTAGCATTCCTGTGTTTTTCCTCTAATGAGTCTTCTTTAAGATTATCGAATTCTCTTACCTGCAGTTTGAACCGTAGCCACATTTTCCTTTGTTAGCCAGAGGTCCCAGGATGAGGAATAATCTGTCTTGCAGGAGCTCACCATCCAATGGGGAAGAGGGACGTATAAAGCATTTGCTGTAATAGGATATGATAAGATTACGTATAGGCAATGGCTTAAGATAGTCAAAGACCAAAAGGATGCAAACTATGCCTTCTCTTTTCCCTTTACTTCATATAAACTATATTAATTGTATTTGAATAAATCTGTCCACTTTCAATTACATGCTCTTTTCACTAAATGACCAAAATAGACATTTGAAGAACTACAAATGGCCATTCAAAATATCAGGGCCTTTCATTGATATTAGTTGTTCTAGGTTAAATAAATAAGCTACCACCTGCAGACTCAAACTTTCCAAACCTAATTTATATTTAATGTTGAATGGCTTCACTAGCTAAAGAAGACAGAGCTCTGGCAGGGGTTCCAAAGGGAAAAAAAGAATATTTGAATATTGAAAGGCAAATAGATGTTTCCCAAGAATGGAAGGCAAGGGTGAAGTATTACCAGTAGGAGAATAGTTCTATGAATTGGAGTGATAAGTGATTAGATGGACTAATTCTGTAGGTCGAGACCAAATTGTATAGCTTTATATGACACGTTAGAGAGTTTTAATTTCATCTTATAATCAAAGAGCTAAAAGGGGATTTAAAACAGATCTTTGTTTTAGTAAGATACCATGGTAGCACTGTGAAGTTTAGATTGGAATGGAAAAAGGATAACAAAAAATTCCAAGAAAAATCCTGAAAAGGTTTTATGTAAAACTGCGATTGTGTTGAATCGAGAGATGGCAGATTAAAGAAAGAACCATGAAGTAAAATGGACAGAATTTGGTGAGTGGTATGAGAAATATAAAAGTTTAATAACTGTGATTTATAGCTTGATGGTAGACAGTGATACCCTTAACTGAGATAAAGAGTACAAGAACAGGAACAGACTTTGGAGGTGGTGGTAATGAGAAATCATGAGTTCAATTTGGTACCTGTAGTATTTGAGGAAACTGAGGTATATATTCAAGAAGCAATTAGATGTTAAGTATACAAAGATTTCAAGACTGAAGACATAGATTTGCGAGACATCAATACATGGAAGATAGTTAAGAGCACTGGGTAAAATGAGGTTCTCCTGATATATATATATATGTATAAATGACCAAAACCTTTGGAACGCCAATGGGTAAGAAGCCTCCAGCAAGATGAACAGAGCACTAATGGTTAAACATCTAGGAAAAAAAGTCAGAAGGGGGAACTGTCTTAGAAACCAAGAGTGAAAAAAATTTTAATACACAGGGAATGGGTAATAGCAGTAAAAAGTGTACATGGAAGTCAAGTAGTGCTGAAGACAAGTTATCAAAGATGGTAATCATGAGTTTATTAAAAACTTCAGTGTTTCCATAAAGCAGCTTATTTAGGCAGGTTAAATAAAAAAAACAGATGTCAAGTAGGTGTAACAATTCAATAGAATCTTACTTGTACAAGGAATAAGAGATATAGGGTCATAACTTGATAAGAAATAACCCAGGGTAATAGTGTTTTGGATGAGAGATTATTTTTTATAAATTGGGTTAATCTCCATTTCCTAATCCCAGAATAGCTGAGGTGGCATCATGATAATATTCAGCAAACCTATCGATGCATGAATTCTGCCTTGATCTAACCACTTCTTTTTCCCTTTGAATTCCCAGTGGAGATATAGGGACCACAGCAGCAAAAGAATTTAACATTCTTCTTATAAACTAAGATTTCAATCTTAGATTCTTAGAATTTTAGCATGCCAAAATGAACCATATGGAGAATTTATTTTATATATTATTTGGTCTAAATGAAACAGCCTCATAATGAAGCAGACTAGATGGTCGGCTCACTCTTCCTTACCTCTCCCCCATCTCCAGCAATCAAACTGAGTTTGGTATGCAGTAAGGTCACACATCCCCACAACACAGTGCATTCTGATCCAAAACGTAACCGGGAGACGGCAACTTCCATAAAGGAACAACCTTGAAAATAGTCACACTTAGCTATCTGACATCATCTGAAAATAACACTTATTAGCATGGTACCCAATAAAATGTTTTAAATTTTGACTAATCTATAGTACGCACTCTTCCTCCTTTAGGGTGGAATAAAGAAGGTGGGCTCACTCTTCGAGAAGGAGTCAATTGTTATCTATTAACTAAACTTCAGAAACATTGTTATTTACCTTTTATTTAGTTTACCTTTATGTTAGGACACATTTAGTTTGAAATATTTAAAGTAGAGTTGTTGCTTTTAGGTAAAAGTCATTATTGACCCTCAAGGTAAGAACTCATCTTAGGAAAGCTATAAAATTATTAAGGGAAGTTTTAAACCTAAATTAAAACATTTTAGTGTGCGTGTTCTTTACAAGGAAGGAAGATTATTACATGTCTTTAGAAATGGAATGAAATTCACTTTGATTTCACAATAATCATATATACCCATCTATACTATCAAATTTTACACATTTACTGATGTTACTTCTAAAATAAAAACCATACCAGGAAATTATACATTCCTACATCTAAATTTGAAGTAAATCTTTTTACAATGAAAGTGGACAGGTTTATTTAATTCTGTCATATTAGACAGAAAAGCAATTTGCTTTTTGGCTACAATTCTATTCAAATGGGTGGCAATTTGGTCAGTTTTTTTTTTTTTTAACATCTTTATTGGAGTATAATTGCTTTACAATGGTGTGTTAGTTTCTGCTTTAAAACAAAGTGAATCTTCTTAATTACAAAAGAAATAGTGCTATAATTAAAATAATTTTAAATGGAAATCCAAAGTCATTTTTAAATTTATGCTAGAATATATATTTTAATAGTTATTCTTAAATATGAATGTATCCTAGGAATAAACCTCATTTTAAAGAAAATAACACTATAATTCATGAAGATCAAAGTAGGGAGAAGCCAGAAAGCTGAACAATTTCCCCTACTTTCTTCAGTCTCAACTAATCCTTCATCTGCCCCCAAAGCCTGCTCTTAAAGACTCTCCCTAGAACCTAGAATCTGAACTGGTTGTTTCCTACTATCTGTATATGCATTTGTCACTCTCTTACTTACCTTTCTTACCCAGGGACTAAAATAGGGCTAAATGTGTTGGACACACAGATCACAGTGCCTGCTGGGCCCAGCATCCTCTCTGCCTGCTCACAGATGTCTGTGAAGGGTAAAAATATTAGGCTGCATTTTTGCCCAGGGTTAGCCACATATTGGATTGAAATGAGTATCTGATCTATAGGTTGGATGAAACAGCCTGGCCAAAAATGCTCTGACCAAATAGGATAAATTGAAATTTGATAAACCAAATTTTTGTTTTCTTCCAGAATTTAGACTAGAGATTACAAAGGGGTTTGACTAATTCATAGCAGGAAGAGGCAGAAGGGACACACAGGGAGAAGCAGAGATATCATGGAAGAGCAGTTTTCTAGAACAGAGATCTGCAAATATTTTTTTTGTATAGGGACAGATAGTAAATATTTTAGGCATTGCAGGACATATGGTATCTGTTGCAACTAGTCAACTCTGCCATTGCAGCAAGAATGCAGACATGAACAAATATGTAAGCAAATGAATGTGGCTGTGTTCCAATAAAAATTTATTTACAAAAACAGGTGATGCACCAAATTTGGCCAACAAGCCATAGTTTGCCAATTCCTGTCCTAGACTACTGTTGTTCAGTAGAAATATCATATGAGCCATGTATCTTATTTGACATTTTCTATTAGCCACATTAAAAAGTTAACATAGGTGAAATTAATTTTATTAATATATTTTATTTAACCTAATGTGTCCAAAATGCTGTCATTTTAACATGTCATTAATTTTAAAAATTATTGAGAAATTTTACATTTTTTAATACTAAGTCTTGGAAACCCAGTATGCATTTTACCCTTAAAGCACCTCTCAGTTTAGACTAGGCATTTCAACTAAACATAACTTTTCAATTTAGACTCGACATGTTTCAAGTGCTGAAAAGCCACCACTTACTAGTGGCTATCATACTGAACTATGTAGCTCCAGACCATAAAAGACCATAAAAGAGATTGTGAGAGTAGCCAGTCTCCTATGAAGCCCAGAGTCCTTATGGATTTCAGTTGCAGCATTCTTAAACAATATTGTCTGGGGGGCTTCTCTGGTGGCGCAGTGGTTGAGAATCTGCCTGCCAATTCAGGGGACATGGGTTCGAGCCCTGGTCTGGGAAGATCCCGCATGCCGCAGAGCAACTGGGCCCGTGAGCCACAACTACTGAGCCTGCGTGTCTGGAGCCTGTGCTCCACAACAAGAGAGGCCGCGATATTGAGAGGCCCGCGCACCGCGATGAAGAGTGGCCCCCGCTCGCCGCAACTAGAGAAAGCCCTCGCACAGAAACGAAGACCCAACACGGCCAAAAATAAATAAATAAATAAATAAAATTAAAAAAAAAAAAAAATTGTCTGGGAAGATCTTGTACTTGGCAGCCCAAAGAGCCTCACCTAAAGTGTGAATAGATAAATGAATGAACGAACAATGGGACAAATGCTGTTAAGTGCATAGATCATCCCAACCTATATATATTTTATGCAACTTAGTGCTTTCATTATTTTTTAAAGTGAAAATTTTGTGAGAAAGGGGGTTTTGTACTGCATATGTTTGTGATTCAGTAGCTCTCCTATACTCTTTTTCTTATTTCATTCCATGGAGATGTTCAATAACTGTTTTTTGAATAAGCATTGAATGTTATAGTCATTATATTTACCATCTACTCACAAAAATGTGTGTTGCTTTAAAATAAATTATTGAGCCATAATACAGAACTGTATTAAATAGTAGGTAACTAAAACAAGAAAAATGAAATAACTCAAGTATTCGATAAATTAGCCAAGAAGTACCTATATGTAAACAAGTCAGTCCAGTATAGGAGCAAGGAAGGAATCAGAGAGGCAGTCTTTCTTGAGCTGTCCTAAAAGCTAGGTAGGTGTTTCTTAGGCAGATTAGCTGTTTATGGTGGTAAATAGTGCAGCCCAGGTACTGTTTAAGCAACGCTTTATAATCAAGGGAACCAGGGAGAGTTAATTTTTTTTTTAAAAAACACAGATAACTATTAACTAGATAAATGTTGGGTATTTTTTTAAAGACCCACCAATCATTTATTTAACAAATATTTACTAGGTGCCTTTTTTTTAAAATTAATTTTTATTGCAGTATAGTTGCTTTACAATGTTGTGTTAGTTTCTACTGTACAGCAAAATGAATCAACCATACATATATGGATATCCCCTCCCTTTTGGACTTCCTTCCCATTCAGGTCACTGCAGTGAATTAAGTAGAGCTCCTGTGCTATACAGTATGTTCTCATTAGTTATCTATTTTATATGTAGTATCAATAGTGTATATATGTCAATCCCAATGTCCCAATTCCTCCCACCCCCCGCCCTTTCCCCCTTGGTATCCATACATTTGTTCTCTATGTCTGTGTCTCTATTTCTGCTTTGCAAATAGGATCATCTAAACCATTTTTCTAGATTCCACATATATGAGTAAAATATTTTTGTGATTTGAAGAAATTTAATATCTACATATTTTAGCTTTACTTCAAAGAAACAATTATTCCAATTAATACCCCTAATTTTAACTTCTATACAAGGATAGAAAAATGGAACACTATTGTCCCCATAAAACTTAGATATCTGTTTCAGCAAAGAATCCTTTCACTATTTGGGACAAAGAAAGTTGAGTTTGAATGGTTTTGCTGACACAAGCTCAAAACATACCCTTATTTTAAAGATTGGAAAATCTCATAATTTATCATTTTGAATGAACCCTTTATAGATGCAGAATATTTCAAAATCTATCAAGAAGAGAGCATGTTTGCTAAGGAAATGGCACCTTTGAAGTCTTGAATCTGGCTGACCTTTCCTTCTTTTGGATTATTCAAGATAAATGGCTGCAGAGAATGACTAACTGCGGAGAAAAGAAAAGCAGCAGCAGCAGCAGCTAAGAACCTCCAGAATTCTGAGGCACTTGTGAACAGCAGACCATTTCCTTTCACTACAGGAACCCCTGCCAACGTCTGATAGTTCTGATGATTATTCAAACCAATCATGAATGATGCATTAAGTCACTCTCTAGCTTATTATGAGGTCTAAGCTGCATGTACCTGGAATACTGAGATAGGAAAGAAACCATTGAATTTCATTTAAAATAATATTTTCCCCAAAAATGTAGACTAATACTTCAGTTTTCCTTGAATATCCTACTGCATAGAAAACAAACTTAAGTTAAAAATAAGTTATAAATTCTCAATAGAGCATTTACAATTGCTAATTCAAAATTTATTCACTTGTCTCATTTGCTCTTCCAAAATATATGTTTGTGATGGTTGTTATTGATTTTTATTAGAGGAAATTGACTGAAGCAATTTAGAATAGGAAAATTAAGGTGCTAAAAAGCTATGCTTCCAAACAGTTTCTGGCCAAACTGTCAATGTAATATAATCCATTTATTAAGGCTTACTATATGTTAAAGTATCCCCATAGCATATACTGTCATTTAGCCTAAAATAGACTCTGCAGATTAGATTTTCTAGCTTCTTGCTGGGTAAATTAAGAAGCTAGAACATAGAGCTTTTACATAACATTCCTGAGTTGCAGTAACTGGCATATCTGGAATTCATTTATGTATTCAACCAATAAATATTTATTGAGTTCCTTTTCTGAGTTTGGCTCTATTCTAAGGGATATAGCAACGAACAAACCAGAGAAAGCCCCTTGTTCTTAGAGGACACTCTGGTAGACAGAAGTTGTCAATTTAAAAGAAATACAATGAAATATCATCACTAGCAATAGGGGTTGGTAAGGTGAGAAATCTATCCAGGTGGAGATAATGGTAAAAATCATAAATGGTTTGTGATTTTTATACACTGAGGTTATGCTGTGCCTCTCTGTTAAAATGATGTTTGAGCAGACATGTGAAGCAAGCAAGAGAGTACATGTGCCAAGACAAAGAAAGCAAGGTGTTTAGTGGTGAATTTTGTTGGCGTATTCAAGGAACATCAAAAGGACAAGTTTGCTTGAAGAGGACAGGAGAGTAATCAGAGATGATATTAGAAAGGTCATTGGAACAAGATCCCAAATGGTCTTAAACACAGTAAGCAGATTTTAGATCAAATCCTCAGTAAAACTGCAGCCATCAAAGGCTTTTAACAGAGTGACTGGATCTAAACTATTATTCTAAAAAGATTGCTCTTTATACTTTGTAGAGAATAAAGTATAATGGGAAATGTGGGGGTCAAAAAAATAAAAATCTGTGTTAATATGAATTTGTCTAGAGGGATGGCAGTCAAAGTACGAGAAAGGTTCTGATTTTGAAAATATTTTGAAAATATGGCCAACATCATAACTAAGAATACATAATTAATTGAATCTTTATTGCCACTTATAATCTTTGTAACTTTGCCTTTCAAATAACAGCTACTCTAAAAATATAAAAGTTGAATGAATCAAGTAATTTCTAAAGAATGTTTTTATTATTAATTTACTTATTTGCTTACTGGCTTGATTGACTGTTTATTTAAAGGTATGAAACCAAATGAAGTCCTAACATTACTGACTTGCTTGACACCCTTGCAAACTGCCTCTGTTGTGCAAGTGACATCCCTTTGTCTCAGGATTTTCATTAAAAAAAATGTATCTCCCTACCTCCCTTACATTCATCACATTCACCAAATTCCCTCTCTGTAACACACATTTATTTCAAGAAGGAAACACATCCTCTCATCCTACTTTTCTTTTTATTTTTCTGCTTCTTTCTTTTTCTTTTTTTTTTCAGGAAGTCTGTTGGCTGCTCAAAATAACAATACCAAATTAATTAACTTGTATGCACCAGAAAACAAAAACTTGGTAATTAAGAACAATGAATATGATTGGGATTGACATATATACACTAGTATGTATAAAATAGATAACTAATAAGAACCTGTTGTATAAAAAAATAAATAAAATAAAATTCAAAAAAAAAAAAAAAAAGAAGAACAATGAATATGGATGTGGAAAGCCTAAATTCAATTCCCAGCCCTTACTGGCTTTGAGACCATGAAACAAGTTACCATATCTTTTCTACCCCTCAGTTTCCTCATTTGGAAAATTGAGATGACATTAGTAGTGTTTATCTCAAAACAGTGTTGTGAGAATCAAATAACTTAATATATGTTAAGCAGTTAAAATTGTGTCCAACATAATAGTATTGTTTGTGTCATGGTCATCTTCACAGTTGCAGAGGGAATTAATTCATTGTTTTTCTAATGATAGGTATTTGATAAATATCAGATCAAATTGGATTCCTGTTGACAGTGCTTCATTGCTTTTCACTGCAATACTTGGGTGGTTTGCAAGGTTTGAGAATGATGCTGACCAAGTTACTAAATTGAGACCAGATGATAGTACCAAGAATACACAGCAGGCATTTTCTGAAAGAAGAAGAGTATCAGAAGTGTCACTCCTACAATACTAAATTTTTGGAAGATTCCATTTTTAATAATTCCAGACTCTTGCCTTGTCCCTGACTCACGACTATCAAAAGGAAGCACATTGCATTACAATCCATTCCATTATAATCGCTATCTTCCTTTATGCTAGTATTTTTGTTTTTTTAAATTTTGTTTGTTGCTGTTGTGTTTATTGTTTTTGTTTTTAAAATCATTTTATTGGGATAAAATCAATATACAATAATACATATTTTAAGTGTATAGTTTTATAAGTTGTATAAGTTTTGACATGTGTATTCCCTGATAAAACTATCACCACAATTAAGAATACACCTATCACCTTGCAAAATTTCCTCAGACACCTTGGTAATCCCTTTTTCCTATCCCTTCCAGACTTTCCCCTGAGAAACCACTGACCTGCTTCCTATAACTATAGATTACTTTGTATTTTCAAGAATTGTATATAAATAGAATCATATCGTATATACTCTTTTGTCTGACCTTTTTCACTCAGCATTATTATTTTTAGATTCATTCACATTGTTGTGTTTATCAACAGTTAATTCCTTCTTTTTCTAAGTAGTACACCATTGTAAGGACGTACTATAATTTATCCATTCACCTCTTGATGAAAATTTGGTTTTCCAGTTATTGGCTATTTCAAATAAATCTGTTATGAATATTCATGTACAAGTCTCTGAACTGGACACATGCTTTCATTTCTCTTGCATACCTAGTAGTAGAATGACTAGATAATATAGTATGTGTATGTTTATTTTTTTCTTCAAAGTGGTTTTGCCATTTTAGATTTTCACCAGCCATGTATGAGTGTTCCAATTCTTCCACATTCTTGCCAATATTTGACATGGTCAATCTTTATAATTTTAGACATTCTACTAGGTATGTAGTGATATCTCATTGTGGTTCTAATTTACATTTCTCAATGACTAATGATGTTGAGCATCTTCTCTGGCCTCTGATAGTTCCTCACATACTTTGATGCAAGCGCTGATCAATATGTGCCAAATACTTGAGCGGCACCTTTACAAATCTATACATTTCTCTCTGTGTGCAACTCTCTCTTCTACAGAACTCAACTTAGCAAGCTCTAATCTTCCAAGAGTCTCAGTTTCCTCGACTCAGCTCAAGGAGTCCACTGGACTCCTCCTGGGTTTCCCCTTCTCTACAATCTGGAAACTCTGACAACAATAAACTGGTGTAATTTTAGTCTTCGTTCTGTTTCTTCCCTGTCTCTCTGAGATCACTATTCTTTGTTACCTAGTATCCAATGTTGTTAAAATCATTGTTTCACATATTTTGTCCAACTTTAAAATTTATCAGAAGATTTATCAAATCTGTTCCATGCGACTCCAATTTAGTCAGAAACTGAAGTTCCCTTTTTTGCTCTTATGGTCTACTGTTATATATCTATTAGATCCTATATCACAACCAGACTTGCATTATTGTGTGTTTCTGTGTTTTTTCATTATGAGCACTGGATTCACATAAAGGTATAATACCAGGTAATCTATCAGTTATGTGATCTTAGGCAAGTAACTTTACTTCTATGAATCTCTTATTTTTAATTATAAAATTAAGATAACCAAATTTTACATGATATATAATATATTATTAAGATAGTCATTCTTATGATAGAGTGAGCTTTTAAATTGTATAATGCATATATGTGTTCTGCATAGTAACTGGAACATAGTTAATATTTAATTATCATATATTTTAATACATGATCATCAACAGCATATACCCCAGGTACTACTAATGGTATGTTGGCATGTCTCAGAATGAGGAATGAAGGAAGATGGACAGATGAACATGTGAAATCAAAATAGAAGAGTTAGATTCATTCACTCTTGCTTAGAAATGATTTTCTCAACGAGCCAGCCTGCTTCTTTAAACAGTGCTTGAGCAGGCACTACTTAAGTTTGTCTCTCATTCTTTCCTTATTTCTTCTGACCAACCTCCATCACCTGCTCCTTTCAATTTCTGTATCTTTTTTTAGGTTATTAATACAATAAAGTTATAAGCAATTCTTACAGAATTAAGAACTTCTACGTATAAATTTCTATGTGTATGTTCTGATCTATAATAAGTTGATATTATCATTTCATTCTCAGAGCTTATTTTCCTAGGTATTGGCAGATATTATATATAATTTATGTGCAATAATGAAATATAAAATAGAAGTCGCCATAGATTCTTTAAAGACATTGACATCAGAAATCTAGCCACTCTTTTATTACTAAGAATAGTAGGAACATAACTTTCAATGAAATATTGTGTTGGGGTTACTTTACCATAAATTATTAGGCAATGCCGCAAGGGGCAAAACTTTTATCTTAATTATAAGCTTAGGGTAGTAATATGATGCAAATAAATTTTATTTCTAGAGTTTTATGAATTTAACCAGATATGGTGTTGTTAAATATACCAATACACAATATCACTGATTGTTCTGTGGCTATCCCTATGCAAATACATGTTGAGGGGTATTAGATATATACATAGATATACAATAGAGGATATATAGATATACAGATATAGATACATATATTTATGTACTTTTTACTTAAGAAAATATTATAATTAAGACTAATAATATATTTGCAAATTAAGTGAGGATAATAAGAAAGAGTGTATCTACAATAGCAGTTCTCTGATCCAGACCTGTTTAATGTTTTGAAAACTACAAGGGAATCATCATGTTTCTCTCTAACTCAGGGTCACTCTTTACATTGAGTTTGTATATTTTCTGAAGACTTAAATAGATATCTGAAGTTACTGCTCTATATCAGTTGATACTTGTATATGCATTTCAGTGTGTTCAACCAGAGATGCAGAACCAATAGGAGGTAAATAAGAGATATATTGCAACAAATTCTCTATACACAATCATGGGATGTCTAGGCAAGCCCAGAATCTGTCAGACAGGCTATCAAGAAGAGTAGGCTGAAACTCACAGCATAGGCTGAAGCTACTATCCACAGGTGGAATTTCTTCTCTCAGGTAAGCCTCAGCTCTATTTTTAAGGTCTTTCAACTGATTGATTTAGGCCCACCCAGGTTATCAGGGATAACCTCCCAAATTTAAAGTCAATTGATTATGAGCTATAATCATATATACTTTCACATATATTGATACTTTCACAGTAATACCTAGATTTCTGTCTGATTGAATAACTGGGGACTGTAGCCTAGCTGAGCTGACACATTCAAAAGACCATCACAATGCTCCAGTGTCCTATTAGGGGACATGGGACTAAAAAGCTGAGGGTTTGCCAATCCTGCATGTTTCTGAGCTCAGACATCCATAGATAATTTCCACCCTAAGGTGCGTAAGTGTCCAAGTTCTAAGCAGTTGCTTTCATCAGTCACTGTTATTAACCAAAGAGGAAAATATGGTCTAATTGCTAAAAGACTAAAGGTCATTCTTAATTTTTTCCCTCTTTTTTCTAAGAACAAAGCAAGAATGGAAGTGCGGCTTCTTCTAATGCAATGCTATTATTCAAAGATCTCTCTCCAGTAATTTATTCATTAACTGTGGGAGGAAAATAATTTCAGAGCCCTCATATTGTACCACACGCATCAAAGAACAGTTCACCCTATGGCTACCAATTATGACAGGCAATTGTCTAGTAGTAATTGGAAAAACCATAGAAGGTTCATAAAACAATGGATCTGCAAATGTTCCATATAGTGATCATGTGGATTACTGCTATAGGAACAGAGAAAGATGAAAGATGTGTCATGGGGATATACAGAAGGAAATAACAACTATAGAAAACCCTTTGCCCCGGTGTGAATATATAAATACATTAGGAGGAAACACTTAGTAACATCTCCCTGGAACTCAAGATGTGACATCAATTACAAAAAACTCAATTCTTACATTTCAGTGATGTGGGGTAGGGGCAGGGGTGGGGAAGGCTTTAAACTGTTTTTGTTGTTGTCTTATTTTGTTTTTGTTTTTACATAAACTCTCCACTTATTAAACTGAAATGTTATAGAACCACAATATACCACTAACCCTGGGCCTTTCTTATCCTGGAGTCTTTAGATACATAGGGTATCCCTGAATATGTCTCAGAAGTGTTTCTGAAAGAACATTCTAATTTTGTATGCGTGCATGTCTGTGTTGTTTCCTGGGGAGAAAACTACCACTTTCTTTAGCTTTCCAAATATTCTATTACCCTAAATTATTAAGACACACTCTGAGTATAAGCCAATACTCATAGCTAGGCAGCTGTAACTGTAATCCAAAATACTTAAGTTTAAAATCCCTGTGACCTGGGGTGTGATTTCATCTCTCTTAACTTTGATTTTCACACCTACAAAATTGGGATGAAAATATTTTCTTGAAAGGGCTATTGTGAAAAATAAATAAGATGATGGATATGAATGTGGTAAATTAGAAAGTGTTTTATTCAATACATGAGTTAGTTTTACTGCTATCTTTTTAAGGGTAAGGGAGTATAGCTCTCGTCTTCTACTTAGCTCTTTCTAACAGCCTGGAAGTATTACTCAGGCTGATACAAGTGCTCTAATTTGAACCAAAGCTGTACTTCAGTTTTAACAAATGTTGCTCATACTTTAACTTAGGTATTTTTTTACCCCTTGGTAGATTATAACTTCTGAAATATCATATACTTTCTAAAAGTTTTTAATATGTTCCTAGGATTTTAACTTTTCACTGTTTTTGGAATTTTCCTTTTTTTATAACTTTGCCTTCATGAACTTACACTAAAGTTTGTAAATAAAGTGCTTAAAAAAGAGTGTGATTTAGATCTACAGTGTTTTCTTTTTTTAAGGATTTTTTTTTTTTTTTTCTTGTCTGTGCCGGGTCTCCGGTATGTGGGTCCTCCCCAGCAGCGGCGAGCAGGGGCCACTCCTCGCCGTGGTACGTGGGCCTCTCACCGCGGTGGCCTCTCTTGCCGCGGAGCACGGGTTCCAGGCGCACGGGCTTCAGTAGTTGTGGCGCACGGACTTCGACAGCTGTAGCTCATGGGCCCCAGAGCACAGGCTCAGTAGCTGTGGCACACGGGCTCAGCTGCTCCGCGGCATGTGGGATCTTCCCGGACAAGGGCCCGAACCTACGTCCCCTGCGCTGGCAGGCGGACTCCCAACCACTGTGCCACCAGGGAAGCAGGACCTGGACCCTGTATAACCATCTCTGTAGGCACAACATATCTGACCATTAATGAGCAATGAACACATTTGTTGGATGAACAAATGAATGTAAGAAGCTACTTTCAAAATATCCGGCTAATATAAATTACATTTACTTCCCTATATAATTTCTTTATCCAATTTTAGTTCCCAAAGAAGTCTGTAAGCAAACAAATAAACAAAAAAGCAATTGAATTAGTTTCTTGGGAATAAAAATGTTAAGCAATTTAGTATATGAACTGCGATCTTTCGCTTTACCTGGCCTTAGTACTGGATGGTGTTTGTGCCAGTTGTGAACTGCCTTACTTTCTAAAGAAGCTTCTGGGTTTTTTTTAAAGCATGGCAGGAATTTTACAAGATGAGGCCTACCTTGGCATTATAATTTATAAAAGAAATACTAAAATTAGGACAATTTAACAAAACAAGGACAGAAAGAAACAACTCTCTCTCCGGTACCAGTCTCTCAACAAGGACTCCAGGCAATTTACCCTAGATAGAAAGAGACAAAACATCTGGGATTTATCCTGGCAAATACACGGATTCTCAGCATGGGAGAATGATTTGGATGAATACTTGATAGAGACACTAGAATTCTCTCTAGCCTCAGGGGAACTTGTTACAAATACCCTGAGAGAGGCAGCTGTAAGAAACTGAGAAAGTAAGCCCAATAAGAGTTTCCTCTAATACATTCTAGGGAGCAATATAAGAAACTGAGTGAATGGGAAAACTCAGCAGCGACTCCAAGAACTTGTGTTAAACACAGTGGGCCGAAGCTTCCCTCTCTCTTTAGCAAAAGCAGCATGTGCTGTTATGTGCATAACACAAGGAATGTTTGTGTTGATGATCTGGATGAGACTAGCAACAGTCAAGTCACCACTTAATGGCCAAGTAAAGGCTGAGTCACAAAACAGGACACCAGGAAATAGAGCAAAGACAACCAAAATGAAAATAGGTGTGTGAAACAGGTGTGTGAAAATAAGTTTATGAAATTATAAATACGGAGTTCCAGAATCAGGTATACTAAGTTCAAATCATCTACTACTTACTAGCTGGGTAATGCGGGATAAGATCTTAACCACTCTGCTGTTTACTTTCCTCATGTGTAAATTAGGTTAATAATAGCATATATATCATAGTTTTGTTGTGAGTACTACATAAGTTCATTTAAAGTGTCTGCATATAGTAGGCATGCAATAAACATTACCTATTACTAATATTATTATCATAATGTAAAAACAACCCAAATCTTCCACTAAAGGGGCTAAGCTGAGTAAAAACGGCAAAATAATCGATTGTAATAATAAGTAGCCATTAAAATTATACATATAATAGAAAAGAGTAAAACATCCATTCATCCACTCACCCATGCATCTATCCTCTCATTTTTTACATCTGAATAGCTGTTATACATCAAATACTGTTTAAAAATTTCTTTCATAGCTTTCCTTAAATAAATGAAACCTTGATTTCTCTCAACTCTCCCATCTTCCTAGACTAGGGCATGACTTAGCATGGAATAAAACAAAGACAAAGATACATTTCTCTATATAGAAAGATGACATGTATTTGAGAGTTGTCACCTGAATCCCAGTAGCATGAGAGACAGGTTTGAGAAACTAGAAGTATGAGGAGTGATGTTCTACACAGCAAAGTCCAAGAAGATAATAGTAAGCTGAAACTAAAGGAAAAACATGGAAAATAAGAAATTTCCCCCAGGAGAGGATACAGTTGATGGGAATTTAGACAGTAATATTTAGTTAATTACCTAATATTCAGTTCCATTTCTTGGTTTGTGTTTTGCAGGGTGCATAGTACACAACCTTTATTCCTGCCTCCAATCAACATGGCTTTGTCTTAGTGTTGCTTAGGGTAATTGAAGGAGATAGGAATATGTTCCATGTTTGATCAATATGGCACAGAGAGGAGAATGCAATGATGGAGACAAAATATAAGGAGCTTCAGATCTGAGGAGTGCTGGAAAACTGGAGTCAATACCACACATGCCAGATTATTTGCAGAACATCTGAAAAGCTACTGGAATTGCAACTTTCTGAGTAGTGCAATTGAGCCATTTTATTAATAATTAAAGGATAGGATATTCCCATATAGCTGGATGACTAGGGGACTTTTATAAGCATCCACCAAAGTGAGTTTGGTGGACCTTTTTGTAAGTTCTTATGTGAAGGTGAGCATACAGAGGAAGTGTTCCTAACTTTGCAGGAGGGACGGTGAGTCTCAGGGAAGGTGTCCAAAGACACAGTGATATTTGAAATATTTTGGGAGATAGGTAGGAATTACTTTGGGGAAAAGTAGTGTAAATAAAATGAACGAAGACTCAGAAACATGAGAAAGCATAAAGGATTTTTTTAGATTATATTTTATAAAAACAGCTTATTATAATACATGATTCCTATTTGTTTTATGGGAAAAATTAGAATACAGGTATAATATTATTAGAACTTTATAGATATGTGTTATATATAGAAAAATATTTGGAAAAAAATGTGCCTGGGCACATAAGATTATGTTATTTCTAAATTATTTCCACGTCAAGTTGAAAGGGAGTTTCTTTTACGCTATGCCACATAAGTTAAAGAGCCTTCAGATGATTCCATTTCCCAGTCTTTGAGTCTTCTAGCTGAGAGCCCAGACATTATGGAGCAGAAACAATCCATCCTCCTAGTAACCTGTCTTAATGCCTGACCTGTAACAATCATGAAAGATAATACACAGTGTGACTGTTTTAAGCCATTAAGTTCTACGGTAATTTGTCATGTAATCAGAGTGACCAGAAAAATATACTCAAACATTAACAATTAGGACGAATCAAGAAATCCAGGTACATGAGGTTACCATATTTGCAAACTATATATCACAGTTATTACATTTATATTAAAATAGAGTTTACAATAGTCACATCTATTTTTTCACTAAAAGGATATAATACACTAAACACAAATGCCAGTTCTGAAGTCTGACTACCTGGTTATGGAATCTAGCTTGCCACACACTAGTTGTATGACTTCAGAAGAATTAATTGTCATATGTTTGTCTTTTCATCTATACAACGGGGATAATAATAGTGCCAGCCTCAGAGGATTATGATGAAGGTAAAGAAGATAAATATAAAGTCCTCAAAAGTTGACCGGAACACAGTAAGCACATATTAACTCACTGAATGTTAGCTCCTATTATTACATTATTCTTTGATTTGTTCAACAATACTGTAAATTAAGTATGAATATTATTCCAACTTTATAGGTAAGGAATTGAAGCTCAAGGATGTTGAATGTTTTGCCCAGGGACATGCAGCTAATAGGCAGCAAAGCTAGACATCAAATCTGAGTTTTTTAACTCCAAATCCTATTTTAAAATGCATACTCCTGTATCTCACAATAGCCGTACTGAATGAGAATGCAAGGTGGGTCCACCAATCTAATTTGAATACCATTCTAGGAGGTTCTAATGCACAGGAAGGTTTGAAAACCACTGCACCTAGTCAATATAGAGAATATATGATTTCCGCAAAATTTAAAAATCAGTTTTTTCTTTTTGAAATCTTTACAGCATGGAAAAAACACTCTGCACTTTTCATATAAGTAAAATAATCCATGCTAGGCAGATTTTGCCATTAGATTCCCAAGTACATTAACACATTCATGCCCTGTGAAAAACAACAGTTCCATTATTGTGGGTTGCCTTAGTGACCATGTGAGAACAAGAAAATGAGGAGATAGGCTGCCTTGTTACTTTTTGGCAAGGATAAACTGCCATAGGTATTTTGAATTTGTTTACTGGCTGCTCACAGAGTTACAAAAAGTTTCTTATGCCTGCTTTCCTGAAATAGGCCAAACTCACATAACCCAGTGGATTGCCAATTATTATTAGGATAAGATATTAATGAGCTCCCCCAAAGCTATATCAGGGGCACAAGTCAAAACACCTACTTCAGGTTTGATGCACATTTAGTGGCCTACACAGCTGTTCTCAAGAAATGTAGCCCATTTTGGCATACTTCCTCTGCCTTGCTCCAGCTCTCCAGTATCTTCCAGAAAGGAGCTTATACACTCATCTGGAACACCAATTTCTACAACTGGCTATCAGGGGACACCTCCAGATCACCTGGCTCTGATGGCCAGCAGGGCTCATGCTTGTGGCCCTGAGGACTGTTACTATTTGGCTTTAAAAAAACTGCTGCCAGAGTGTCTGGCTTCCACTCAACCTGAATCTAGGTGCTGAAATCATTCCCATTGGGACACTGATAGGTCTTGGCACATTCTCAACTACTGGAAGCTCTTAAAAATATAATAGGCTGCGTGGACAAGCACAGATGTTTGAGAGATAATGAAAAGCTGGGGCAGGGCTAAACAAAAAGTTTCATCTCCTACACAAGGCCACTCCTTTAAGACTAGAAGATGTGGTTGTCTCATCTATTGGAATACAAGAAAGCAACGTAGAGTCAAGCAAAATGAAGAAACAAAGGAATATGTCCCAAATAAGAATAAGATAAAATCTCAGGAAAAAAACTAATGAAGCTGAGATAATTTATCTGATAAGAGTTCAAAGTAGAGGTCATAAGGATACTCACAAAACTGGGGAGAAGAATGGATGAACACAATGAGAACATCAACAAAGACATGGAAAATATAAGAAAGTACCAAACAGATATCACAGAGCTAAAGAATACAATAACTGAACTAAAAAATACACTAGATGGTTTCAACAGCAGACTGTGTGAAGCAGAAGAATCAGTCAACTCAAAGCCAAGGCAGTAGAACTCACCCAATGAGAGCAGCAAAAAGAATAAAAAAAGAATTTAAAAAAGTGAAGATAGCCTAAAAGGCTTATGGGACAACATCAAATGAACTAACATTTGTATTATAGGTCTCCCAGAAGGAGAAGGGAAAGAGAAAGGGGCAGAAATCTTATTTGAAGAGATAATGGCTGAAAAATTCCCTAGTTAGGGAAAGAAACAGACATCCAGATGCAGGAAGCCCAGAAAAGTTGAAAACAAGATGAATCCAAAGACACCCACTCTGGGCTTCCCTGATGGCTCAGTGGTTAAGAATCCACCTGCAAATTCAGGGGACACAGGTTCGAGCCCTGGTCCAGGAAGATCCCACATGCCATGGAGCAACTAAGCCCATGTGCCACAACTACTGAGCCTGCGCACTGGAGCCCGCGATCCACAAGTACCGAAGCCCGTGCATCTAGAGCCTGTGCTCTGCAACAAGAGAAGCCACTGCAATGAGAAGCCCACACACCACAACGAAGAGTAGCCCCTGCTCACTGAAACTAGAGAAAGCCTGCGTGAAGCAATGAAGACCCAATGCAGCCAAAAATAAATAAATAAAATAAATAAATTTATTAAAAAAAAAAAAGACACCCACACCAAGACACATTATAAATTAAAGACAAGGAAAGACTATTAAAAGCAACATGAGAAAAACAACTTGCTACATACAGGGGAACCCTCATAAAGCTATCAGCAGATTTTTCAACACAAGCCCTGCAGGCCAAAGGAATTGGCAGGATATGTTCAAAGGGCTGACAGAAAAAAAAAAAAATCCAAACAAGAATACTCTACCCAGCAAAGTTATCATTCAGAATTGAAGGAAAGAGACTCAGTTTTCCAGACAAGCAAAAGCTAAAGGAGCTTACTACCACTAAACCAACCTTACATAAATATTAAAGGGACTTCTTTAAACTAAAAAGAAAGGATGCTAATTAGTAACAAGAACACATATGAAAGAATAAATCTCATTGGAAAAGTAAAAATAACTATGATTACAATGATTATTTAAGGGATACACAGGATAAAAAGATATAAAAAATAACATAAAAACATAAAACATAGGGAGGAGTAAAATTGTTGAGCTTTAGAATGGGATCAAACTTAAGTTGTTATCAAACTAAAATAGATTGTTATAGATATAAGTTGTTTATATGTAAGCCTCATGTTAACCACAAAGCAAAAACCTATAGTAAATGCACAAATGATATAAAGAAAGTAATATAAACATACCACTAAGGAAAGTCATCAAATCACAAAGGAAGAGAGCAAGAGAAAAAGAAAGAAACAGAGAGGAACTACAAAAATAGCTAAAAACAATGAACATAATGGCAATAAACACACACCTATTAATAATTACTTGAAAAGTAAATGGGGTACATACTCCAACCAAAAGACATAAGGTGGCTGAATGGATTAAAAAATGACCCATATGTATACTGCCTACAAATGAAACACTTTAGATGTAAGGACACACACAGACTGAAAGTGAAGGGATGAAAAAGGTATCCCACACAAAGGGAAACCAAAAGAAAGGTGGAGTAGCTAAACTTACATCAGACAGACTTTAAAACAAAGACTGTAATAAGAGACAAAGAAGGGCATTACACAATAATAAAGGGGACAATCCAACAAGAGAATATAACATTTGTAAATATTTATGCATCTAGCATAGGTGTACGTAAATATATAATGCACATATTAACAGACTGAAAGGGAGAAATAGCAATATAATAATTGTAGGGGATTTTAATACCCTACTTACATCAGTGGATAGATCACCTAGACAGAAAATCAATAAGAAAACATCAGCCTTAAATGACATGTTAGGTCAAATGGACAGATATTTACAGAACATTCCATCCAAAAAGCAACAGAATTCACATTCTTTTCAAGTGCACAGAGAAAAGTTTCCAAGGTAGATTATATGTTAGGCCACAAAGCAAGTCTTGATCACCTTAAGAGGACAGAAATCATATCAAGCATCTTTTCTGACCACAATGGTATAACACTAGAAATTAATTACAAGAACAAAACTGGAAAATTCACAAATATGGAGAGATTAAACAACACATTACAGAACAATCGAGGGGTCAAAGAAGAGATCAAAAGAAAAATTAAAAAGAAAATCTTGAGACAAGCAAAATGGAAATGTAACATACCAAAATTTATGGGATGCAGCAAAAGCAGTTCTAAGGAGGGAATTTCATAGCAATAAATGCCTACCTTAAGGAACAAGAGAAGTCTCAAATAAACAAACTAACTTTACCTCAAGGAACATAAAAAAGAAAAGCAAATGAATAAATGAAGCCCAAAATTAGAAGAAAGGAAATAACAAAGATTAGAGAGGAAATAAATAAAATAGAGACTAAAAAACAATAGAAAGGATAGAAAGGATCAATAAAACTAAGAGCTGCTTCTTTGAAAGATAAATAATATTGACAAACCTTTAACTAGACTCACAAAGAACAAAAGAGAGAAGACTCAAATATATAACATATGAAAGAGGAGTTGTTACAACTGATACCACAGAAATACAAAGGAGATTATTATGAACAGTTATATGCCAACAAATTGGACAACCTAGAAGAAATGAATAAATTCCTAGAAACATGCAACCTACCAAGACTGAATCATGATGCAATAAGAAATCTGAACAGACTGATTACTAGTAAGAACACTGAAACAGTAATCAATAGCTTTCCAACAGACAAAAGTCCAGGATCAGATGGTTTCACTGGTGAATTCTACCAAACATCCAAAGAACTAATATTAGTGCTTCTAAAATTATTTCAAAAGCTGAAGAGGGGAGAACTCTTCCAAAAACATTTTATAAGGCCAGTATTACCCTGCTACTCAGACAAGAACACTACAAGAAAAGAAAATTATAGGTCAATATCCTTGATAAACATAATTGCAAAAATCCTCAACAAAATATTAGCAAATTAAAGTCAACAATACATTAAAAGGGTCATACACCATGATCAAGTGTTATTTATTCCAGGGATGCAAGGATGGCTCGACATCCTCAAATCAGTCAGTGTAATATACCACATTAACAAAATGAAGGATAAAAATCATATGATCATCTTGATAAATGCAAAAAAGCATTTGACAAAATTCAACATTAATTTATGATAAAAACTCTCTACAAAGTGGGTATAGATGGAACATACCTCAACATAATAAAGGCCATATATGACAAACCCATGCTAACACCATACTCAATGGTAAAATACTGAAAGCTTTTCCTCTAAGATGAAGAACAAGACAAGTATGTCCACTCTTGCCACTTTTATTCAACATAGTATTGGAAGTCCTATCCAGAGCAATTAGACAAGAAAAAGAAATAAAAGGCATCCACATTGGAAAGGAAGAAGTAATACTGTCAATATTTGCAGATAACATGATACTATATAGAGAAAACCCTGAAGGCTCCCTCAAAAAAACTGTTAGAACTTATAAACAAATTCAGTAAAGTTGCAGGATACAAAATAAATACATAAAAATGTGTTGTGTTCCTTTACACTAATAACAAACTATCAGAAATAGAAATTAAGAAAACAATCCCATCTACAATTATATCAGAAAGAATAAAATACCTAGGAATAAATTTAACCAAGGGGGTGAAAGACTTATATATTGAAAACTACAAGATACTAACTTTAAAAATTGAAGAAGACACAAATAAATGAAAAGATATTTCATGCTCATGAAATGGAGGAATTAATATTGTTAAAATGTCCACACTAACCAAAGTGATATATAAATTCAAAGCAATCTGTATCAAAATTCCAATGATATTTTTCACAGAAATAGAGCAAACAATCCTAAAATTTGTATGAAACCTCAAAAGACCCTGAATAGCCAAAACAATCTTGAGAAAGAAGAACAAAGCTGGAGATAGCATACTTCCTGATTTCAAACTATATGACAAAGCTGTAGTAATCAAAATAGTATGGTACTGGCATAAAAACAGAGATGTAGATCAATGGAAAAAACAGAGAGCCTAGAAATAAACTCACATGTATATTGTCTATTAATTTGTAACAAAGGAGCCAAGAAAATACAATGGGGAAAGAACAGCCTCTTCAATAAATGGGGTTGGGAAAACTGGGCAGCCACATGCAAAGCAATGAAACTGAACCACTATCTCACACCATACACAAAAATAAACTCAAAGTAGTTTAAAGATTTGAACATAAGACCTGAAACCATAAAACTCCTAGAAGAAAACACAGGCTGTAAGCTCCTTGACATGATTCTTGGCAATGATTTTTTTAAATCAGACAACAAAAGTAAAATAAACAAATGGGACTACATCAAACTGAAAAGCTTCTGCACAGCGAAGGAAACCAAGAAAATGAAAAGGCAACCTCCTGAATGGGAGACAATATTTGCAATTCATATACCTGATAAGGGTCTAATATCCAAAATACATAAAGAACACATACAACTCAATAGCAAATAATAATAATAATAACAACAATAATAATAAATTCTTAAATGGGCAGATTTGAATAGACACTTTTCCAAAGAAGATATCTGGATAGCCAACAGGTACAACAGGCTCAACATCACTAATCACCAGGGAAATGCAAATCAAATCCACAATGAGATATCACCTCACATTTGTTAAAATGACTATTACCAAAAAAACCCAAAAAAATAACAAATGTTGGTGAGAATCTAGAGAAAAGGGAACCCTTGTTCCCACTGTTGGTGGGAATGTAAATTGGTGCAACTGCTATAGAAAACAGTATGGAAGTTCCTCAAAAATTAAAAATAGAACTACCATACAATCCAGCAACTCCACTACTGAGCTCATAAGATATTGTAAATAATGCTGCAATGAACATGGGGGTGCAGGTATTTTTCCAGTTAGTGTTTTCATTATCTTCTATCTGAAGATATTAAAACAACCTAAGTGTCCATCAGTGGATGAATGGATAAAGAAGATGTAAATACACACACACACACACACATAATGTGATATTATTCAGCTGCTATAAAAAAGAAAGAAATCTTGCCATTTGTGAAAACATGGATGGACCTCAAGGGCATTATGCTAAGTCAATAAGTCAGAGAAACACTGACTAAGTAAATAAGAAAGACAAACACTGATAACATATGATCATATGAAACATATGATCTCTCTTATATGTGGAATCTAAAACAACAAAAACAACACAACAAGCTCATACATACAGAGAACAGACTAGTGGTGAACTGTATTGTTTTGTTTTTAGCTTAAATAAATTGAATAAAAATTTTTAAATATTTTTGGTGTGAAAAAAAACACCTGTGGATTCTCAGCAGGCTTCAATCTTTCCCCATTTCTCATTAAGAAATAGTCATCTGTACAATATGGCTATGGGCACCTTTATCTCATTTTCTCTGTGAACCCTAACTTAAACTCTATTGTGTAATATATTTATGATAGCTAGTGCACTAATACATGAAACATTATTACACTGACAATGCATGCAGGGGGAGGGAAAGAAGGATGGAGGTGCTCACTGAGGGATACTTTTCAAGACTGTGTAAGAGCTATGGAAAAGGGAAGAGACAGAGGAAAGTACAGTAGAGTAGATCTCTCCCCACTGGGAGTTGATTTATATAAAGGTTCCTACACAATACAGGAAAAAAAACCATTTTTTTTTTTTTTGGTCTTATGAATCTTTATGAGCTCAGTGCCTTAACACGGGATAAAAATGTGAGTTTGCTGGGGGTCATGAAGAGCTTATTATTGAAATACAGAGACAGCTGATTCCATTTGTGCTGGCTTAGAGACAAAAACTCCTTGAAAGTAACCTAAAATATTACTTTAAAGTAACCTCTTAAATATTTCCATATTCTATTTAAAAGCCTGCTTTGCATGGCAATTATTTGAGTTAGTAAGATATACCATTAATTATAAAAAGTAATTACAAAACAAAATATCGATGTATCTGAAGTCCTCTGAGATATTGCAAAAAGCACATTCCCATTGATATAAATGATTCCTTTAGGTCTCATTGTGTAGGTAATTGCTTTCAAAGCAAACAGAATTGATTGTTTTATGTGAAAATGCAGAAGCACTGGATACTAGCTCAGCCGTTTACTAAATATATACACTTTGGACAATTATTCAAATGTCCTAAACTTTCATTATCTCATCTGTGTGGTAAGGATTATGGGAGCCTCCTCTATGAAGAGATTCTGGATCTTCCTTTTATGGAATTGACCACACTTTTCTTTAAAGTCTTGCTGTAACCTACAAATACTTTCTATCAAAGCACCTACCAATCTTTTTGCATCCCCACCCACGCTATACACTGTACAGCTGTACAACCAGGCCAACAGTGAACACTCAGTGCATACTTGTGTATGGATGAATAAATGAATAAGTGAGAAAAATCTTATGTAAAACACTTATGAAGTATATTCTACTACTACCATTTTACAGAAAACAAAGCTAAAGCTCCAAAAGGTTAAACAGTTTGCCTAGGATCCAGAACTAGAAGGTGGAAAAGCCAGAATTTAAACCTCAGTCTTATATCTTCTCATTCTGCCTTGCAGACTTCAACATGATGTGGTTTCCCTTCAGAAAGCTCACAGAGCATTTTATGTTTGCCTGTGGCCACTACTATATTCTTCCTTGCATTGTGAGGTGCCAGTACTTGCCTTATCTATTAACTAAATTCAAGATTCCTTAAGGACAAAAGAGTATACTACTGATCTTTGTACTTGAATTCATAATGCCTAGTTCAATAAATATTTGTGAAATTGAGAAATTTAGCTTTTTAAAGAGATCCCAGCAATCTCTCTGGATTGGTTTGACTGTGGCTCTATCTGTGGCACAGGAAAGGATTAAATGATTTTTCAACAGTAATATTATTATACCTCTTTTACAGCAAATTCAAGATCCCTCCCATTCTCCTACATCTATCATAGAATTTTATTTGGTTTCTGAACAAATATCACCTTTTTTCCTTCCACAGTCTATATATTCTATTTTATCTCATAATTTTTGCAGAATTATGAGGAATTATGAAATAGTTTCTCATAAGTTTATCCTCTGCTGAAAATCTTTTCTACATGTACCTTATAATTTGTAAGCAATCTTGAAATACAAGCTTAGAACATCTGGAAGAAACTGAGCAAGAAAGCATTACTGGGATTACTTACTTTTCAGAAGACATGTAAAAATTTTACTCTCTCCAACTGTCTGATAATATTTGTATATTTCAGATGAACTTCAAATAAACTTAATGTTTTTTGTGTGGTAGAAAAGTTGAACTGTACTATTATGACCTCTGCATATAGTATTTTAAATTTGATTTTATAGAGCCCTAAATGGTTTCTTAAGTTTTTTTTTTTTTTTTTTAGTTGTTTTGTTTGTTTGTTTATACTGCAGGTTCTTATTAGTCATCAATTTTAAACACATCAGTGTATACATGTCAATCCCAATCGCCCAATTCAGCACACCATTATCCCCACCCCACCGCAGTTTTCCCCCCTTGGTGTCCATATGTCTGTTCTCTACATCTGTGTCTCAACTTCTGCCCTGCAAACCGGCTCATCTGTACCATTTTTCTAGGTTCCACATACATGCGTTAATATACAATATTTGTTTTTCTCTTTCTGACTTACTTCACTCTGTATGACAGTCTCTAGATTCATCCACGTCTCAACAAATGACTCAATTTCGTTCCTTTTTATGGCTGAGTAATATTCCATTGTATATATGTACCACATCTTCTTTATCCATTCGTCTGTTGATGGGCATTTAGGTTGCTTCCATGACCTGGCTATTGTAAATAGTGCTGCAATGAACATTCGGGTGCATGTGTCTTTTTGAATTACGGTTTTCTCTGGGTATATGCCCAGTAGTGGGATTGCTGGGTCATATGGTAATTCTATTTTTAGTTTTTTAAGGAACCTCCATATTGTTCTCCATAGTGGCTGTATCAATTTACATTCCCACCAACAGTGCAAGAGGGTTCCCTTTTCTCCACACCCTCTCCAGCATTTGTTGTTTGTAGATTTTCTGATGATGCCCATTCTAATTGGTGTGAGGTGATACCTCATTGTAGTTTTGATTTGCATTTCTCTAATAATTAGTGATGTTGAGCATCTTTTCATGTGCTTCTTGGCTGTCTGTATGTCTTCTTTGGAGAAATGTCTATTTAGGTCTTCTGCCCATTTTTGGATTGGGGTGTTTGTTTCTTTAATATTGAGCTGAATGAGCTGTTTATATATTTTGGAGATTAATCCTTTGTCCGTTGATTCGTTTGCAAATATTTTCTCCCATTCTGAGGGTTGTCTTTTCGTCTTGTTTATGGTTTCCTTTGCTGTGCAAAAGCTTTGAAGTTTCATTAGGTCCCATTTGTTTATTTTTGTTTTTATTTCCATTACTCTAGGAGGTGGATCAAAAAAGATCTTGCTGTGATTTATGTCAAAGAGTGTTCTTCCTATGTTTTCCTCTAAGAGTTTTATAGTGTCCAGTCTTACATTTAGGTCTGTAATCCATTTTGAGTTTATTTTTGTGTATGGTGTTAGGGAGTATTCTAATTTCATTCTTTTACATGTAGCTGTCCAGTTTTCCCAGCACCACTTATTGAAGAGACTGTCTATTCTCCATCGTATATCTTTGCCTCCTTTATCATAGATTAGTTGACCATAGGTGCGTGGGTTTATCTCTGGGCTTTCTATCTTGTTCCATTGACCTATGTTTCTGTTTTTGTGCCAGTACCATATTGTCTTGATTACTGTAGCTTTGTAGTATAGTCTGAAGTCAGGGAGTCTGATTCCTCCAGCTCCGTTTTTTTCCCTCAAGACTGCTTTGGCTATTCGGGGTCTTTTGTGTCTCCATGCAAATTTTAAGATGATTTTTTCTAGCTCCATAAAAAATGCCATTGGTAATTTGATAGGGATTGCATTGAATCTGTAGATTGCTTTGGGTAGTATAGTCATTTTCACAATGTTGATTCTTCCAATCCAAGAACATGGTATATCTCTCCATCTGTTGGTATCATCTTTAATTTCTTTCATCAGTGTCTTATAGTTTTCTGCATACAGGTCTTTTGTCTCCCTAGGTAGGTTTATTCCTAGGTATTTTATTCTTTTTGTTGCAATGGTAAATGGGAGTGTTTCCATAATTTCTCTTTCAGATTTTTCATCATTAGTGTATAGGAATGCAAGAGATTTCTGTGCATTAATTTTGTATCCTGCAACTTTACCATATTCATTAATTAGCTCTAGCAGTTTTCTGGTGGCAGTTTTAGGATTCTCTATGTATAGTATCATGTCACCTGAAAACAGTGACAGTTTTACTTCTTCTTTTCCAATTTGTATTCCTTTTATTTCTTTTTCTTCTCTGATTGCCGTGGCTAGGACTTCCAGAACTATGTTGAATAATAGTGGTGAGAGTGGACATCCTTGTCTCGTTCCTGATCTTAGAGGAAATGCTTTCAGTTTTTCACCGTTGAGAATGATGTTTGCTGTGGGTTTGTCATATATGGCCTTTATTATGTTGAGGTAGGTTCCCTCTATGCCTTTCTGGAGAGTTTTTATCATAAATGGGTGTTGAATTTTGTCAAAAGCTTTTTCTGCATCTATTGAGATGATCATATGGTTTTTATTCTTCAATTTGTTAATATGGTGTATCACATTGATTGATTTGCGTATATTGAAGAATCCTTGCATCCCTGGGATAAATCCCACTTGATCGTGGTGTATGATCCTTTTAATGGGTTGTTGGATTCTGTTTGCTAGTATTTTGTTGAGGATTTTTGCATCTATATTCATCAGTGATATTGGTCTGTAATTTTCTTTTTTTGTAGTGTCTTTGTCTGGTTTTGGTATCAGGGTGATGGTGGCCTCATAGAATGAGTTTGGGAGTGTTCCTTCCTCTGCAATTTTTTGGAAGAGTTTGAGAAGGATAGGTGTTAGCTCTTCTCTAAATGTTTGATAGAATTCACCTGTGAAGCCATCTGGTCCTGGACTTTTGTTTGTTGGAAGATTTGTAATCACAGTTTCAATTTCATTACTTGTGATTGGTCTGTTCATATTTTCTATTTCTTCCTGGTTCAGTCTTGGAAGGTTATACCTTTCTAAGAATTTGTCCATTTCTTCCAGGTTGTCCATTTTATTGGCATAAAGTTGCTTGTAGTAGTCTCTTAGGATGCTTTGTATTTCTGCGGTGTCTCTTGTAACTTCTCCTTTTTCATTTCTGATTTTATTGATTTGAGTCCTCTCCCTCTTTTTCTTGATGAGTCTGGCTAATGGCTTATCAATTCTGTTTATCTTCTCAAAGAACCAGCTTTTAGTTTTATTGATCTTTGCTATTGTTTTCTTTGTTTCTATTTCATTTATTTCTGCTCTGATCTTTATGATTTCTTTCCTTCTGCTAACTTTGGGTTTTGTTTGTTCTTCTTTCTCTAGTTTCTTTAGGTGTAAGGTTAGATTGTTTACTTGAGATTTTTCTTGTTTCTTGAGGTAGGCTTGTATAGCTATAAACTTCCCTCTTAGAACTGCTTTTGCAGCATCCCATAGGTTTTGGGTTGTCGTGTTTTCATTGTCATTTGTCTCTAGGTATTTTTTGATTTCCTCTTTGATTTCTTCAGTAATCTCTTGGTTATTTAGTAACGTATTGTTTAGCCTCCATGTGTTTGTGTTTTTTATGCTTTTTCCCCTGTAATTCATTTCTAATCTCATAGCGTTGTGGTCAGAAAAGATGCTTGATATGATTTCAATTTTCTTAAATTTACTGAGGCTTGATTTGTGACCCAAGATGTGATCTATCCTGGAGAATGTTCCGTGCGCACTCGAGAAGAACGTGTAATCTGCTGTTTTTGGATGGAATGTCCTATAAATATCAATTAAATCTATCTGGTCTATTGTGTCATTTAAAGCTTCTGTTTCCTTATTTATTTTCATTTTGCATGATCTGTCCATTGGTGTAAGTGAGGTGTTAAAGTCCCCCACTATTATTGTGTTACTATCAATTTCCTCTTTTATAGCTGTTAGCAATTGCCTTATGTAATGAGGTGCTCCTATGTTGGGTGCATATATATTTATAATTGTTATATCTTCTTCTTGGATTGATCCCTTGATCATTATGTAGTGTCCTTCCTTGTCTCTTGTAACATTCTTTATTTTAAAGTCTATTTTATCTGATATGAGTATAGCTACTCCAGCTTTCTTTTGATTTCCATTTGCATGGAATATCTTTTTCCATCCCCTCACTTTCAGTCTGTATGTGTCCCTAGGTCTAAAGTGGGTCTCTTGTAGACAGCATATATATGGGTCTTGTTTTTGTATCCATTCAGCAAGCCTTTGTCTTTTGGCTGGAGCATTTAATCCATTCACGTTTAAGGTAATTATCGATATGTATGTTCCTATGACCGTTTTCTTAATTGTTTTGGGTTTGTTTTTGTAGGTCCTTTTCTTCTCTTGTGTTTCCCACTTAGAGAAGTTCCTTTAACATTTGTTGTAGAGCTGGTTTGGTGGTGCTGAATTCTCTTAGCTTTTGCTTGTCTGTAAAGCTTTTGATTTCTCCATCAAATCTAAATGAGATCCTTGCCGGGTAGAGTAATCTTGGTTGTAGGTTCTTCCCTTTCATCACTTTAAGTATATCATGACACTCCCTTCTGGCTTGTAGAGTTTCTGCTGACAAATCAGCTGTTAACCTTATGGGAGTTCCCTTGTATGTTATTTGTCGTTTTTCCCTTGCTGCTTTCAATAATTTTTCTTTGTCTTTAATTTTTGCCACTTTGATTACTATGTGTCTCGGCGTGCTTCTCCTTGGGTTTATCCTGTATGGGACTCTCTGCGCTTCCTGGACTTGGGTGGCTATTTCCTTTCCCATGTTAGGGAAGTTTTCGACTATAATCTCTTCAAATATTTTCTCTGGTCCTTTCTCTCTCTCTTCTCCTTCTGGGACCCCTATAATGCGAATGTTGTTGCGTTTAATGTTGTCCCAGAGGTCTCTTAGGCTGTCTTCATTTCTTTTCATTCTTTTTTCTTTAGTCTGTTCCGCAGCAGTGAATTCCACCATTCTGTCTTCCAGGTCACTTATCCGTTCTTCTGCCTCAGTTATTCTGCTATTGATTCCTTCTAGTGTAGTTTTCATTTCAGTTATTGTATTAGTCATCTCTGTTTGTTTGTTCTTTAATTCTTCTAGGTCTTTGTTAATCATTTCTTGCATCTTCTCAATCTTTGCCTCCATTCTTATTCCGAGGTCCTGGATCATCTTCACTATCATTATTCTGAATTCTTTTTCTGGAAGGTTGCCTATCTCCACTTCATTTAGTTGTTTTTCTGGGGTTTTTTCTTGTTCCTTCATCTGGTATATAGCCCTCTGCCTTTTCATCTTGTCTATCTTTCTGTAAATGTGGTTTCTGTTCCACAGGCTGCAGGACTGTAGTTTTTCTTGCTTCTGCTGTCTGCCCTCTGGTGGTTGAGGCTATCTAAGAGGCTTGATGGGAGGCTCTGGAGGTGGGTAGAGCTGACTGTTGCTGTGGCGGTCAGAGCTCTGTAAATCCACTTGACTGTTGCTGGGTGGGGCTGGGTTCCCTCCCTGTTGGTTGTTTTGCCTGAGGCAACCCAACACTGGAGCCTACCCGGGCTCTTTGGTGGGGCTAATGGCAGACTCTGGGAGGGCTCACGCCAAGGAGTACTTCCCAGAACCTCCGCTGCCAGTGTCCTTGTCCCCACGGTGAAACAGAGCCAGCCCCCGCCTCTGCAGGAGACCCCCCAACACCAGCAGTTATGTCTGGTTCAGTCTCCCCCAGGGTCACTGCTCCTTCCCCTGGGTCCCGATGCACACACTATTTTGTGTACGCCCTCCAAGAGTGGGTTCTCTGTTTCCCCCAGTCCTGTCGAAGTCCTGCAATCAATTCCCACTAGGCTTCAAAGTCTGATTCTCTATGAATTCCTCCTCCCGTTGCCGGACCCCCAGGTTGGGAAGCCTGACGTGGGGCTCGGAACTTTCACTCCAGTGGGTGGACTTCTGTGGTATAAGTGCTCGCCAGTCTGTGAGTCACCCACCCAGCAGTTATGGGATTTGATTTTACTCTGATTGCGCCCCTGCTACCGTCTCACTGTGGCTTCTCCTCTGTCCTTGGACGTGGGGTATCCTCCTTGGTGAAGTCCAGTGTCTTCCTGTCGATGATTGTCCAGCAGCCAGTTGTGATTCTGGTGCTCTCGCAAGAGGGAGTGAGAGCACGTCCTTCTACTCCGCCATCTTGGTTAATCCCTCCCCTAAGTTATTTTTAATTCATGTAAATTACCTGAATTGGAGGTCTATTAACTTTCATTAGGCTGTCTCAGGAGCTAACTGCTGGCAAAGTGCCAAGCTCCTGGAGCCTGAGGGGTAGAGATAGATGTGGGACTGCCAGAACGGAGATACCAGAAATAAAGGTAAGAGCCCAGCACACTTACTCTTCTGCATTCAAATGAACAAGACTGCAATTTAACTAGTACTTTTGGCATTAAACAATCAAGATTCAAGAAAGTTTAGCGGAATGCAAGAAGTGGGTTTCCCAAGATGCCTCTATATTTAGACTATACTTTTGGTAGGACTTGGTATTACTCTAATGCTTCCTGGTTTTGCTCATCCAAATGTAGCAAAGAAACAAAAAGATGATTACACTGAGAGCGCTTATGACATTTTACAGTGCCAGGATGATGTACTATCTGCTTAGTTAAGAAGATTTACCTGCACAGTTGCTGCCTCTAGGAATCCATCACTAATGAGTTCAGGCCCATATATCATAGCTAGAAAGCATGTGACAGTTTGAGTACAATCCAAGTCCTGGCATTTCAGGATTGCACTCTAATTTCCATGAGAATGTTTCACGGTGTGCAAGATCTTTACAGTGAAGACATAAGGACAATGGATTCTAATCAAAACAAAACAACACAAGCAATCATGCTTCGATCCACACCTACCAGAAATCTAATCTCAGGTCAGTCATTTCCACAGGGGCCTTCTATGAGTAAATTTTATATCTCTGAGCCTTGGTTTTACCATCTAAAAATGGATGTGATAATGCCCACCTTTAGGGCTTTTTTTAGAAGGACTAAGTTAGAAAATGAATATAGTGACAAGCATAAAATAGGCCTTCAGAATATGGTATTTTTTGCTGCCTCTGTAGTTGTAAATATATCTGTACAAAGAGTTACCCATTATCACACCCTTAGAATCCCTGTGCCAGAAGAAAACATCAGAATGACGGTGAAATTATAAAATTCAATAGATTTTTGTCAAGTTTTCTCTGTTAGAAAGTAGAAAAGTGCTTATGAATTTAAGTAAAAGGAAACACATACTCTGTGCAAATGTTACTGGCTAAATTTGCCAGTAAAACATTCTCCCAAAAAAGGAAGACACAAGTAGATGAGGAGGAGTCAGGATCTATTCCGCTCATTCTGTAGATCTTCCCGAATGCAATGTGTGTTGAGTCATGCACAATAAACCTCTATAACCCTGCAAAAAGAACCATTCTAGCAAACAAAATGAACATGCTTCTTGTTGGTTTGTTTTTCTCCACTGAATGACTATATTTCCCAAAGCTTGCCCCTGTAACTATTTTAGAAATGTTTATTTCCCATGGCAATGACCAAAGATGTGTTATTCAAGTCTAACAATGCAAATGTTCCCATAAGAGAAAAGATTTCACGTGGTCTCTAAAGACAACCTTGAAATTAGTTGTGGCAGCTTTCTTTAATGTTTTCATTCACTCCTTCAAGAAATATTTATTAAGTGGTCTCTGTGAGGTAGACAATGTGAAACACAGTAGTGAACAAGATAGAAACAGGGCCTGCTTTGATGAAGTTTATTCCTTTTCCTTCACATCTCACACTCTTCTTATGATGGCCTCCTACTAATTTTTTAATGATATAATTTTCTAATTCCTGAAGACATTTATATTCTTAAAATTCAAAAGACATAGCATAGCACGAAAATTTATCATGCCATTCTCTGCAAAATCACTACCACCAATATAGTCTGGCATGCGTTTTTTTCACTTTTTCTAATCTCTTTCTCTCTTTCTTTCTCTCTCTCTATACATAAATTATATTTTATGTAATATCTTTTTCAAAAATGGCATTATATTATAAATTTTTAAAATTTAGCATAACGACTAAGTCATAGTAGTTACTCAATATATTTCCTTTTAACAAAGTTTGCAGGCTCTGAATTAACTTGAATTTAAAACAAAAGGCAGTGGGGAACAAGACTTTAGGCTTTAAAAAAGCCAAAGAGTCCTCTTAGAGTCATGAAAGGAAATTTTCCACAGAGCTGCCAGCCTTAAGCTGATTATCCTCTTACCATAGGTCTTTATACCACAAATCTTAAAAGATGGACTGACTATCAGACAATGCTTCTTTCTTTCCTTCTTTCTTTCTTTCTTTAACATCTTTATTGGAGTATAATTGCTTTACAATGGTGTGTTAGTTTCTGCTTTATAACAAAGTGAATCAGCTATACATATACATATATCCCCCAGTTTCTGCTTTATAACAAAGTGAATCAGCTATACATATACATATATCCCTATATCTCCTCCCTCTTGCGTCTCCCTCACACCCTCCCTACCCCACCCCTCTAGGTGGTCATAAAGCACAGAGCTGATCTCCCTATGCTACCCGGCTGCTTCCCACTAGCTATCTATTTTACATTTGGTAGTATATATATGTCCATGCCTCTCTCTCACTTTGTCCCAGCTTACCCTTCCCCCTCCCCGTGTCCTCAAGTCCATTCTCTACTTCTGCGTCTTTATTCCTGTCCTGCCCCTAGGTTCTTCAGAACCATTTTTATTTTATTTTTTTTAGATTCCATATATATGTGTTAGCCTACGGTATTTGTTTTACTCTTTCTGACTTAATTCACTCTGTATGACAGACTCTAGGTCCATCCACCTCACTACAAATAACTCAATTTCAAATCTTTGTATGGCTGAGTAATATTCCATTGTATATATGTGCCACATCTTCTTTATCCATTCATCTGTCAATGGACACTTAGGTTGCTTCCATGTCTTGGCTATTGTAAGTAGGGCTGCAATGAACATTGTGGTACATGACTCTTTTTGAATTATGGTTTTCTCAGGGTATATGCCCAGTAGTGGGATTGTTGGGTGGTATGGTAGTTCTATTTTTAGTTTTTTAAGGAACCTCCATACTGTTCTCCATAGTGGCTGTATCAATTTACATTCCCACCAACAGTGCAAGAGGGTTCCCTTTGCTCCACACCCTCTCCAGCATTTGTTGTTCGTAGATTTTTTGATGATGGCCATTCTGACTGGTGTGAGGTGATACCTCATTGTAGTTTTGATTTGCATTTCTCTAATGATTAATGATGTTGAGCATCCTTTCATGTGTTGTTGCCAATCTGTATATCTTCTTTGGAGAAATGTTTGTTTAGGTCTTCTGCCCATTTTTGGATTGGGTTGTTTGCTTTTTGATATAGAGCTGCATGAGCTGCTTGTATATTTTGGAGATTAATCCTTTGTCAGTTGCTTCGTTTGCAAATATTTTCTCCCATTCTAAGGGTTGTCTTTTCGTCTTGTTTATGGCTTCCTTTGTTGTGCAAAAGCTTTTAAGTTTCATTAGGTCCCATTTGTTTACTTTTTTTTTATATCCATTTTTCTAGGAGGTGGGTCAAAAAAGGATCTTGCTGTGATTTATGTCATAGAGTGTTCTGCCTATGTTTTCCTCTAAGAGTTTGAGAGTGTCTGGCCTTACATTTAGGTCTTTAACCCATTTTGAGCTTATTTTTGTGTATGGTGGTAGGGAGTGTTCTAATTTCATTCTTTTACATGTAGCTGTCCAGTTTTCCCAGCACCACTTATTGAAGAGGCTGTCTTTTCTCCCCTGTATATTCTCGTCTCCTTTATCAAAGACAAGGTGACCATATGTGTGTGGGTTTATCTCTGGGCTTTCTATCCTGTTCCATGGATCTATATTTCTGTTTTTGTGCCAGTACCATACTGTCTTGATTACTGTAGCTTTGTAGTATAGTCTGAAGTCCAGGAGCTTGATTCCTCCAGCTCTGTTTTTCTTTCTCAGGATTGCTTTGGCTATTCGGGGTCTTTTGTGTTTCCATACAAGTTGTGAAATGTTTTGTTCTAGTTCTGTGAAAAATGCCAGTGGTAGTTTGATAGGGATTGCATTGAATCTGTAGATTGCTTTGGGTAGTAGAGTCATTTTCACAATGTTGATTCTTCCAATCCAAGAACATGGTATATCTCTCCATCTGTCTGTATCATCTTTAATTTCTTTCATCAGTGTCTTACTAGTTTTCTGCATACAGGTCTTTTGTCTCCTTAGGTAGGTTTATTCCTAGATATTTTATTATTTTTGTTGCAGTGGTAAATGGGAGTGTTTTCTTAATTTCACTTTCAGATTTTCATCATTAGTGTATAGGAATGCAAGAGATTTCTGTGCATTAATTTTGTATCCTGCTACTTTACCAAATTCATTGATTAGCTCTAGTAGTTTTCTGGTAGCATTTTTAGGATTCTCTATGTATGGTATCATGTCATCTGCAAACAGTGACAGCTTTACTCCTTCTTTTCCGATTTGGATTCCTTTAATTTCTTTTTCTTCTCTGATTGCTATGGCTAGGACTTCCAAAGCTATGTTGAATAATAGTGGTGAGAGTGGGCAACCTTGTCTTCTTCCTGATCTTAGTGGAAATGGTTTCAGTTTTTCACCATTGAGAATATGTTGGCTGTGGGTTTGTCATATATGGCCTTTATTATGTTGAGGTAAGTTCCTTCTACGCCTACTTTCTGGAGGGTTTTTATCATAAATGGGTGTTGAATTTAGACAATGCTTCTTAAAGAAAATTTCCAGTGATGTGATAAATCTTCCTCCATATTGCCAAGAAATGTTTAAATGGATTATTTTTCAAAGAAGGATTTTTTTAAAACCCCTTCTAGATTAATAGGAAGCTGGTTCCTTTCTGTTTCATTAAAAAAAAAAAAAAAAAAAGTTGAAAGACAAGTCAAAGCCCAGTTTCGAAAAAAATGCCATTTTATATCAAACCATATCTGGTAGTTTTTACTTCTTTTCTCACAATTCCTCTCTAGGCCTTTACAGCGCAGGGTTATAGAGGACTGTCATTTTCAGTCCTTCTGTCTATTTTTATAAAAAATGAAAGTGGTTATATGTAAAGAATGAAAACCATCCTTCCTTTGAAATAAGGCTAAATCATTTTTAAAAGATTTCAAGCTAAGCGTGGCTCTCAAATGCTTTTCAATCCCAAGAAATGCTCTGGCCTTCACTCATCAATAGGCAAAGTGATTACATTACTTTTCCAATTCTCTTGTTATTGCTGTATCTGTTTTTCAGAAGGCAATGCTAGAATTAAAGAACTTCCTTTTAAAAATGCAATAAAATAGTAAGCTTTCTTTTAAACCAAAGTTAGAAAACTTTGTTCAGTTTCTATTTTTTATGTCCTACCATGTTGAGAGACAATTATCTACCATATGTGAAATGTAAACAGCTAGTTTTAAAATGCATTGTACAAACTTACAGACTCATAAAGACATCAGAAATGGTTGCAGCTAATCCTCCTATTTAAATAAATGAAGAAACTCAGGGAGGACACTAATATCTCCAATATGCCAGTTACTCTACTCAGTTTTTTATCTATTTTACCTCATTTAAGACTTACATCCAACTTGCAATCAGAGTCGTAAGTCCTAGTTTATGACTAGTCCAAAGTCACAAAGTGATTTAACTGCAGAACTGAGACTTTTGCTGGAGACTTTTGTCTTAATACATAGCTCTTTCTGCTATACCAAGCCATCTTGTACCATCGATTGATCAAAGGTTTACATGAATATAGTGACAGGCTGAAGAGAAATTATTTGGGGAACTGAACCTTATTGTCAAAGATAAGAGATTTAAGACTAGATACTATAAATGTGATTTTTTCTGTGATAGAGACTACCTTGTTAGATATAGATTAGATAACATCCCTATTTTAGTACCATCTCAATTGCCATAGAGAGAAGGTCTGTGACCAAACAGCTAAATGTAGCTGAATATGATGCAGCTTAACTGGCTTAAGCCTACAGCTATAAATTTCTAATTTTTTATGCTCTAGCTCAATTAAGCTCACCTAAGGCTTTAAATATTCAGCAATTTATTATGAGCAAGAGTATAGCATATTCACTACCTTAAAATAATCATCCAGGTTCAAACCTAGACTTTCCCACTTCCTTGACTACTCTCTTACCTCACTTCTCTGCATCCTTGACACTTGGGTCAGAATTACTATCCTAAAGCATGTGATTAAATATATTCACCAAATATTTACTGTCAAGCCATTATAAGTAGAGAAGATCCAGATAATTAAGTTAAACACTTTTAGACTCTTAGGTCTTTCTGATAATTGACTCCATTTTTCTTCTTACTTTTTGTGAATAATTTTAAAATATAGAAATTTCATTTGTTAGATTTAAATAGGACTTTTCCCCCAAGCTTTGCTAATTACATAAACTTAAAACAGATTTTAGCCACACTTTAATTACTTCACTCATAGGATGAGCTAAGAATATATTTCAGACATTCCTATTTCCAGGTTGTTCAGAATTCAGAAGTGCTGAAGTGTTTTGAAATTCCCCGGTAGAATTTAGTGCAAAAATACAAGTTAAAAATAAGTAATTGGATTGAGATTATAAATACACAGATTTAAAACGACATGGCCACAGGAGAATTTAAAAATATTTATAAATTCTACCAAACCTCCTTATTCTATTCAGGAGCAAATATTCAAAAGCAAAGGAATAGTTACACAGGAAGGAATATATCCTTGTGTAAATTTTAAAATTAGCATTCATTGGGGCAATCAGGTTAAAGTCAGTCATTCTACAGAAATATGTCTAAGAAATAAAGGGCACTGTCTGATGCATAAGACTACCTGGCATCCAGAAAATGCCTGGACAGAATCCTCTGAGATTCATGGTTAAGCCGAGCATCTACAAAAATAGAGTTGCCATTTACTGAGATGGGGAAGGTCACTCGAGCAATTTTGCATTGTTTCTGTGACAGAAGGGGACAGAGATAAGAAATGCAGTTCAGAATAAGCTGATCATATGCCGCTTGTGGAGATCCAACTGGAGATATTAAGTAGGGAGTTTAGGTAAATGAATTTGGAGCTCAAGGAATAGATCCAGGCTGGAAATAAAATTATAGGGGTTCACAGCATGTAGATAATAGTTAAATCTCTAAGACTGGATAATCTCACTTAGGGATGAGTAGAGGAGACACAGAAGAGCAAATATCCAAAGACTGATTCCTGGGACAATCTACCATCAGAGATCAGGGAGCTGAATAGTAAAAGCAAAGGAAGCTAAGAAGGGCAGGATGGTGAGAGAGTAGGAAAAGCAAGAAAGCCAGAGTGCTGGATGTCAAATGAATAAAATATTGACATTTCAAGGAAAAGAGAATGATCATCTGCGTCAAATGTTGCTGAGAGATCACAAAAGATGAGGACTGAGATTTGACTTCTGATTTAGCACTGTGGTGACCGCTGGTGACTAACTAGAACAATGTCTGTGGAGCAGTGGGAACAGAACATGACTGGAACAGGTTAAGAGTAGAACAGGAAGACAGGAACCGGAGATCAAAAGTTCAGAAAACTCTTTCAAGGCATTTTACTTTTTTTTTCTAAAAACCAACCTTTAATAAGCTCTGCCCCTGAGTGGTCAAAGTGAAAACTGGGGAGACTTTGGAGTCCACCTACTTCCTAGTTTATGTGACCTTGGGAAATTACTTAACTTCCTTGGGTTCAATTTTCTGTAAAATGGGAAAAATGATGCAGATGAGATCAATTTATAAAGCAGTGGGACAACATCAAGGCATTTTACTTTAAAGAAGAGCAGAGGCGCAGTGGTTGAGAATCTGCCTGCTAATGCAGGGGACACGGGTTCGAGCCCTGGTCTGGGAGGATCCCACATGCCGCAGAGCGGCTGGGCCCGTGAGGCACAAGTACTGAGCCTGCGCGTCTGGAGCCTGTGCTGCACAACAAGAGAGGTCGCGATAGTGAGAGGCCCGCGCACCGCGAATGAGGAGTGGCCCCCGCTTGCCGTAACTAGAGAAAGCCCTCACACAGAAACGAAGACCCAACACAACCATAAATAAATAAATAAATATATAATTTTACAAAAAAAAAAAAAGAAGAAGAGCAGAGAAATGGTCTGGTAAAGGGATGTGTTGAGTTAAAAGATCTTTATAGTTATTTAAAGATTTATATCAGATAATATATTAAATTTTCTTTCAAATCTACTATTTCATTGTTTTACAGTTCATCACAAGGAGCTAAATAAGGATCAAATTAAGCTCTAATATCTGGCATTGTTTGATCTCTGATAATAACACTTTTCAAATAAAATTAAGGTAAGTTTAGGTAGTTGGCATGTAACAGTGAACTGACAATTCATTATGTAAGTCCATTAACTAAATCTACACATTATCAACAAATTTCCTTCCTCCTTTTGAAACCTAAGATTGGAAATATTCTTCACCTATTTAATTGAATATGTTAAATCTGTGGCCTTATAATCTTCCCTATTAATATTTAAATGTTTTTCCATGAATAGATTAAGACAACCTAAATACTGAATTTTTGAGTGTGTCAATATCCACACCTAAGATATAAAATATAAGATATAATCTATTTACCATGTTTAGTCATATGTAGTAGGCAGATGTCCACATCCTAACCCCCAGAACCCATAAGTATGTTACCTCACACAGATAAAGCGCCTTTGCAAATGTGTTAAGTTTAAGGTTTTGACATGGAAAGAGTACCCTGGATTACACAGGTGGGCTTCATTTAATCACAAGCGTCCTTATAAATGAAAAAAAAAGGCAGGAGAGTTAGAGTCAGAGAAGAAGATGTGATGATGGAAGTAGAGGCTAGAGTGATATGATTGCTGGCTTTGAAGATGGAAAGGAGCCACAGCCGAGGAACTCAGACAATTTCTTGAAGAGGGAAAAGGCAGGAAGCAGTCTCTTTCCTAGAGCCTCTAGAAGGAACACTGCCCTGTTAAGACTTTAATTTTAGCTCTATGAGATCCATTTCAGACCTCTGACCTATAGAACTGTAAGATAATGAATTCTATTATCATAAGTCACTAAGTTGGTGGTAATTTGTTCTAGTTGCAATAGAAAACTAATACACCGTTAGGGATCTATATTTGTCTAGATCCCTCAATAAACTGTGAACTCCTTAAAGTCAGGCTCTGGTTTTGATCAGCCCTGTATTTCTTACAGATCTCTATAGAACCTTGCCTATAACACTTGCTCAATAAATGCTGAATTTCTTTGGAAAATTAATTAATATATAAGCACTGTATCAAAACTAGACCAGTAACTACAAAAATGTTTGTGCAGAAGGAAGCCCTAAAGGGGAAAATGATAAAATGTGGTATTTATCCTCATTGTTCTTTCAAAAAAATGAGTTTACCAACATAAATGAAAGACACTTTGGAGAATTATAAATTATGTGACCTTTTCTTACTCAGGATGCTACTATAATTCCTGAATATTAGAAGAAACATGCTCTTAGATTTCCACAAGTTTTTAATATAAGTGCATTCTAGGATTTGCATATTTTTAATCATGGAAGAAGTAATAAGGTAACTCAGCATTTTTTAAAACAATTTCAGCAACAGTTACTGCAATTTGTAAAATACGTTTATTGATTTTATTTTTATTTTTGGCATGATATCCAAAAAAAGAAGTTTAATAACAATTTACCTTTTTAAAAAAAGTGTTTTCTGAAAATAACTTTCCGATTATACAAAACAAAGTTTGTGACTATCTTCATAAACAATGCTGTATCCCATTTCAATCCTTCATTGCTATATTGGTCACTATAATAAATGATACTGTGATTTAGACATAGTATTAAAAATCACTGAGATCTTAACTTTTGATTTAACTCTGAAACATACTAACCTCTCCTCCCAGTGTACATAATATTGTACTATCAAATTATAAAAAAACATAAATAGCTGAAAAATCATCTGGATGATTTTATATTTAACAAAGAATGTAAATATATTGTACTGCTTTCCTGTTTGTGATTCCTTTAGACATGTTATTCAACGTTAAATCATTCTTAGCTCAGTGAAGCATTTTTCCTCAAACTAAACCTAAAATGTATTAAAGTTTTCACTTGATCTTTTTTATAATTCTTTGATGCCCCTGATATGGTACCATCTAGTTTACATATTTAGTTTTTTCACATGTCTTTTTTGCTATAGGAATAGTTAGTATACACTCCATATAGGTATACTCAGTATATAGCTATGTATACTCAGTATACAGCTTAATATCTAGCTCAGAGTAGGTGCTTTATAATAAATCAATTACTCAGATCTCTCAGTCATAAAAACTCTTCAATGATTTATTTTTTATGACAACATTCATTCAGATCTGACAGTCAGTACAGATTTGAGCCAATTTGGTGCCTTGAATATCTATAAAAAATAATACAAAATATGAAAATAATAATAGTCCTTAGGAATTGAAAGGTAATCTTCATCAACAAAAACTTCAATTGCTCTCAATATATTATATTTAGTAAGGCAGGAAATTTAACTATGTATATATTTCAAAAGTATTGTCAACAATCATGAAAATTGAAAATTCAGCCAGCCAGAATGCCAATTCCTCAACTAATCTCTCCTTGTGATACTAACTCTCTGAGATCATCTCCAGAATTATAAAAAGTAAGGGACACTATACTTACCTCAGAGGGATTGAGTGAGAATTAAATGAAGTAATATCTCAGACAGAGGAGCTTGAACTTGGAAGTCAGATAGACCTAAATTTAAAATCCATTATGTCACACCTCTCAAAGTCTCTGCATCCTCACTTGGAAGAGGAGGATGGCAATATCTATCTTTGAAAGTCTGTTTGGACTTTTAAAGATAAGGTATGTCAAAGTATCTGATATAAAGTAAACATTCAATGCATAGTAACTATTATTGGAAAAGTAATGACCCAGAATAAATGTTTAAAAAATATTTCCACTATTTTTTTAAATTAGAAATATTTTTGATCTGTGAATCACTGTTCCCAGTTGTGTAACTGCCTAAAAGTCAATTCAGCCTTTATGTCTGTTTCCCACATATACAACAAGAATGATAATAACCAGTCCTTTGTACCTCTCAGAGTTGCTGAAAGAATCAAATGAGGCAATACAAATGAAAGCTCTTTGAAAAGTGGTGTTATTAATAGCTGTGCTAATACTCATAATAATTTAGTAGCACAGATAAATCTGGCATTAATTCACAACAAGGGGTCATCTTACTGAGGACATTACAATGATCTATTTTCAGGATAGAAAGTTCCCAATGAATTGGCAAGTATACAGAAGTAGACTTCTGAAAGGATGCCAAAGCTGGAACATCCTCAATTCTGTGTGTTTCCAGCTATAGGAAGTGAAACTATTCTACCTTGCAAAGATAATTATTACTTTATTTTAATATTCATCAATTTCTCCATGTTTTGAATATTTGCCAACTTCTTTTCTAGGAAGGGTTTTGAGCTATTTCTAAGAGAGGAGGGTTATTGTATTTTTAGCTCTAGCAAATGATTATGATCATTATCTTTAAGTTTTTCAAGAGTAGAGAATCAAGCTTTAAAAAATAAGCACAAATTTTAAGATAAAGTGTTTCATTGTTTAATGGCATACTTCATCATTTACCTTAAGACAACAGAAACTTCTTTATCAGTGCCTTTTACTTGTTTTAAAGATGATTTCTTTCAGACAGTTCAGATCTTAAGAGAATTACAGTGTAAAAATTATTCAAAGCAGATTTTCAAAAAGCCATCATTTTAAAAGTAATAATTCCAGCTGGTTAAATGAAGGACACCAAAAAAATTTGAGTATTTTCTGTACCCTGATAGCATACTGGCCCAATTGTACATAAAATATTGATATTTACTTCTATTCCTTGCCACTTAAAAATCAAATTGACTTTCTTTTATACAACTTTGTATTTTAACATATTCTATTAATTATCAACATGTATTGTGTACATAGAATGCACACAGCGTACCATGTACAGTGAACCTACTTTATGTAATGTTTCTATGTGCATAATTTTTGGAATTCTTAAAATTGTTAATGTTTGCTGACTTTAGTAGGCCAAGTGAGTAATAAAATCAAGATTAAAAAGTAGTGTCCTTATTGAATACATAGTGATGAATAATCCAAACATTAGCCAAACTGTCAAGCATTTAAATTACTATTGTAAGAAGAAATTTCCCAATCTCTCTTCTTTTTAACTGTATAAATGTTGTGTTAGTTTGCCAGGGCTACTATAACAAAATAAGAAAATGGGTGGCTTAAACAACAGATATTTATTTTCTCAAAGTTCTGGAGGCTAGAAGTCCAAGATCAAGGTGTCAGTAGGTTTGGTTTCTTGTGAGGCCTTTCTCCTTAGCTTGCAGATGGCTGCCTTCCTGCTGTGTCCTCACATCGTCTTTCCTCTATACATGCACATACCTGTGTCCATCCATATGCCCTCTTCTTAGTAAAAAAAAAAAAAAACAGTCATACTGGATATGGGCCCACCCAAATGACCTCATTTTACCTTAACTACTTCTTGCATTTCCAAATACACTCACATTCTGACATACTGAGGGTTAGGACTACAGCATGTTAATGTATATAAAGGATAGAGTAAAGGATCATTTAGTAACTTTGTTTTGGATAATTTTTGGAAAATTGGAATAAGGTTTAATTATAACCATCTTCCCCCAAATGTTGAACAGTCAAAAATGTTCAATGGTTTTGTAAAAATCCCACAAGGAAAATCCTGTAGGAATATTTATCAAATTCCCACAAAAGGAGACAAAGCAGGAGCTCCTAAGATTAAATGTAAAAGGTGGGGATGATGGAAAATCACACAGAAAACAGTAAATGGTTTAACTACATACAATAAAAATTTTTCATATGCAAGAATTTGAGAAGCAAAATGGTGGACAATATTGGTTATAATGGACCATTATTTGTTGCAAAAGCTTATACAGATAATAAAAATCCTTATCTTCAGAGTTGAAAGAAGTAATGATAGGACTGAATAAAGAAAACTAAACAAAATTAAAGACAATCTACAGAATGGGAGAAAATATTTGCAAATGATGTGACCAACAAGGGATTAATCTCCAAAAAATACAAGCAGCTCATACACCTCAGTATCAAAAAAACAAACAACCCAATCAAAAAAATGGACAGAAGATCTAAATAGACATTTCTCTAAAGAAGACACACAGATGGCCAATAGGCACACAAAAAGATGCTCAACATTGCTAATTATTAGACAAATGCAAATCAAAACAACAATGAGTAGTTTTAACCAGTCAGAATGGTGATGGTTTTAACCATCATCAAAACGTCTACAAATAATAAATGCTGGAGAGGATGTGGAGAAAAGGGAATCCTCCTACACTGTTGGTGGGAATGTAAATTGGTACAGCCACTATGGAGAATAGTATTGAGGTTCTTTAAAAAATTAAAAACAGAGCTACCATATGATCCTGCAATCCCACTCCTGGGCATATATCTGGAGAAAACTATGATTCAAAAAGATACGTGCACCCCAATGTTCATTGCAGCACCATTTACAATAGCCAAGACATGGAAGCAACCTAAACGTCTGTCAACATATGAATGGATAAAGAAGATGTGGTATGTACATACAATGGAATGTTACTCAGCCATAAAAAAGAATGAAATAATGCCATTTGCAGCAACATGGATAGACCTAGAGATGATCATACTAAGTGAAGTAAGTCAGACAGAGAAAGACAAATATCATATGATATGGCTTATATGTGAAATCTTAAAAAAAAAAAAAGTGATACAAATGAATTTATATACAAAACAGAAAGAGTCTCACAAACATAGAAAACAAATTTGCATTACCAAAGGAGAAAGTGGGAGGGATAAATTAGGAGTTTGGGATTAACAGATACACACTACTATATATAAAATAGATAACCAACAGGGACCTACTGTATAGCACAGGGAACTATAACCTATAAGGAAAAGAATCTGAAAAAGAATATATATATATATTACACATATTCCATTACATATATTATATATATAATATACATATAACTGAATCACTTTGCTATACACCTGAAACTAATACAACATTGTAAATCAACTATACTCCAATAAAATTTTTTTTAATTTAAAAAAAATAAGAAAAATGTAAAAAAGCATTTAACAAACATGTGAAGCAAAGCAGAATAACATTCAATATCACTTGCGATCAAAGATTTGTGTATATGTGTGTTTAAAAGCCTTGCAAATGGCTCGAATCCATTACTGCTAACTGGTAAAGAAACTGCGTGAGTTGAATCAACTCCAATTTTGTGTCTGAAGCCACAGAATTCTTGGTAATCTTTCCTCCAAGAATTCTGCTTCCTGAAAGTGGAAGCAACAAGGGGTTGGAACTATTTTGCACAGATTGGTCATACCATTGTAATGGGTAATGGAAAACCAGCCCAGCCTATGCAGGACACCTGTTTGGGGAGGGGCAGGGAGGGGGTGGGGACAGTGGGCTAGAAGGACACCTTCCAATGCACAAGCTGCCCAGGACCCTGGCTCCTTCTGGTAAGTCACAGCACCAGCAGAATGAATGCTGATCACCTCTCTTTGCTTGCATTTTGGAATGCCTACCCATGTGTGAGGTGGGAAGCTCCACTCCAAGAAAATGCACAGGCACACTCCTTGCTACTCAGGGGGCAAACTACCAGCTTAAAAGTGAGAGCCTCGGAAGAGAAGTGTGGCATTACCTAAGAGCTTGTTAGAAATGCAAATTCATGGGCCCAATGTACTAAATCAGAATCAGTGGAGAAGGGGCCTAAGAAATTGTGTTTTAGCAAGTGCTCAAAGTGATTCTTACACACATTAAAGTTTGAGAACAAATGATGCAAAAGAAATGCAAAGCTGATTGACCCTGCATTTCTGCCCCCTGTGCATGAGGGCCTGACTCTCATCATCAAAGCAAAAGTGTTAGCAGTTTCAAAACGGTAGAAACTGAGAAAAAAACAAAAATAAATCCACCACCTATCAGCCATTTAGCCACCTCTCACATCAAGACATGAATGAATAGTCTATCTTTTATAAATTTGCTTAGTTTTGAGTGAGCAAATATCTTTATGCCATTGGAGAAAATAAGGAATTCATTTATTTAGTAGAATGGCACTACAAACTCACGTTTGCATCAAAATAATCAAACCACTATCCATCAAGATACAGAAAAAAAAAATGTGCAGAGATTTAAGGATATTTGCTTCCCTTTAACTTTAGTAGCAGAAGCAGGATTATTCTCATGCTCCTGACAATACTTATGCAACAGGATGCTGGGGGGTCTGGGGACCTGATGCATGGACCTTCAAGAACCCCTCAAGTTGTACCATCTTCTCAGCTAGGTAAGAAAAAAATGCTCACTGTTTCAAACTACTTCTTCATGAGGGTTGGGGAGGGCGGGAGAGGGGGAGGTTGGAGTGGTGCCGGCAATATCAGTTCTTAGGGTGGAAGCTCTGAACCTAGGATCTGGAAATAGTGGCGTAACCAAGCTGAGGCTGGCATGGGCAGTGATGGGCCTGAATGCATCACATCTCCGCCTACTTTTCCAAGGTCCTACTTAGACTCCTCTCACAAAGGGATGCCCAGGGTCTACATACAGCATACTGGAGTTAGGAAACTGCAAAAAGCTGTGGAAAGATGAGAGGTTGGAAGGAAGCCAGGTATGACCAGGTATTTTCCCCGTGGCTCCCTCCACATGCACATTTTACAAGACCTTCACCTCGGGCACGATGCTCCCGGTGCCTCGACGCCAGGCTCAGGAGCCTACTCTTCACCAGATGTTGTACATCCGGCCATCCGAAGACGGTGATTTCGACTAAGTTCCGGGCCTTAACTGTGTCCACCGTCAACGGGGCCAGGCTCATTCACTCCATTTTCGGAACTATGGCTCGGTCTGGGCCGAAGAGCAAGTCAGCCAGCCATGCCTCCAGGTAAAACAACACTGGGTTTCTCAGTTCCTGCACAGGAAACCACCATGGCCGGGTGCGAATCCATGGTGGCAGAAGTGGTAACCCCAGCAGCCCGTCTCCTCTGGTGGGCGTCGTCCTTCCGTACCCGCGGGCCCCAGTGGCACCTCTGTCCATCGTCAGGCTCCAACCATCAGCCCAGGAGAGAGGTCATGATGAGCAGCCTCGTGGGACTTGGGGAAGTGCGTAGCCCGGGCCTTTTGAGGTTTCCGGCTGGGCCCGCCCCTCTCCGAATCTCTTATGGTCAAATGTGGTTTTGTATCTACACTCCTTGAGTATATGTGTATATAACGTCCATGCTTTTGCTTTAGACCATTTGAAAACTTTTTTGTTGTTTGACCACTACAGTAGATTAAAGGCTGAAAGGAGTCCCACGTAGGCTTTCACCGTTCAGCTATTAAATGCTGTCAGCATTAAATCCTGTCACTTGATCCCTGCTTCAGCCTATTCTCACCCCTGAGCGATTTCTGGCATCACAGTATTATCGGAAGTGATACCTGTGGTGGTACAGGTGTCTGGAATATGACTCCAAAGTAATGAGCTAACTCAATTCTATCGAAATAGTATTCTAAAAACCGGGTAGTCAGGGATGGACGATTGGCCAAGTTAAATCCTGAGCTTGTGACTCAGTCCAGTTTAACAATTATTTTTGGATGCCAGACACTGCCATCCAACAAGCAATACTGAGATAGCAGTGTTGTTATCAAATATATAGAACATGGTCATTATTCTCAATCATGCACCCCAGTGTATTTGGAGGAGTCTTACATTTAAATAGACAATTTCAAAAATAGTGGGATAAATACTAAGAAGCTGGGTATGGCAGCATGCTGTGGGAGCAAGTGATAGAAAACCCAGTTCAGACAAAGGCAGCAAGAATGACTTCATGATGATGCATCAGTGGGGCAGACCTGAAGGATAACTAAGAGCTATTAGATGTCAGTTCACTACAATATGTAATAAGCAATTTATTTAATTATGTATATCTTTTTTTTCTGAAAAGGAAATAATATTGGTAATGTACAGCTTACTTGGAAAATATTGACAAAAAATAATGGGAATTCTTTATGAGGGTATCACTGTAAATATTTAGTTTCATATGTTTGATTTTCAGTTTTTTGCCTCTAGTCTTAACTCAATATACAAGGAATATATTGGGATATATATTCACTGTGCATCCTGTGAGCAATGTCTAGATTTAGTTTTGGTCTTTCCTAGTCCCCTTTTTTAATATTTATTCATCCACTTCGTTTCTTCTCCTGAAGCATTTAAATCATTTTATTCAGCTGCTAAATTTTCAGATGATCTCCAATGCTAACGGTGATGGAGGTATTGCTTTCTATTACTACTTAATGGTCTTGGGGCATCAGTATTTTTGACAGTTAACTATTGGGTATTGATCTGTGTGTGTGTGTGTGTGTGTGTGTGTGTGTGTATAAGATTTTTAGGATTAAGAATTGAACTTGTAACCTCTTGATGCCAATAGTTACTACATGATAGTCCTGACATCATTTCCTTCACCTGAGTACTCCAAATGTCAATGTCAATTGTCAATGAAAAACAATGTTAGCTGTAAAGTGGCAGTTGGGTCTTTTATAGTCTCTATCACAATCATCAAAAGTAAATAATGCTAAACATCCCATTCATAAACTAGGGTTATATAAAGTTCATGTCTTTTATTTCAATCTAGGCTTTAAATATCTTCTGCTGATTGGCAACAGTAATACTCCTTTTCCAAGAAGTGAAATTGTTCTTTCAAATTCTTGGCTTCTTGTCTGTTGAGGGAGTTTAAGTCCCAAATTATTTAATGCAGAATTAGTAACCTCAAACTTTGCTGATCCAGCTTCCTCTTAACCTTTCCATTAAACTGTCTGATGTGGAAAATCAATAGCTGCAGTTACATAATCTGTAGCCTTTCATGAGAGGGAAGATGGTGCAATTATGACTAAGCCAGATATATAATTATTTCTTTATATTCTAACTAAGTTAGAAAGCTAAACTTGGAATACTGCTTTAAAAATTGCCTTGCTCCTAAAACACTTTCAAGACTTTCAAATCAGAAGGCCTTCCCACTAATTAATCTTCAGATTGCCATTATAATGTGTTAGCAGGGAGAAGGTAGCACTTTCAGTGGAATCTTTGCTTTGAAATTTCATACTTTTTATAGTCAGTGATAGGAGACACCCTGAAGAGAATAAATGAAAGTGAAATTTTACTTTGTAGCTCCTTCACTTTTAGTTTCAGCTCCTTTCCTGTTTTTGGTACGCTACTCTCTCAAAGCTATTGCTCTCAGACAGCTTACAACTAACCCCTTTTAAAGTTTAATTTAAAATGACTTTCTAAAAGGTACTTGCATTTTAGCAGATCTTGAAGATCTAATAAATATTTAATGGAGGAAATCTGAATTATCACGGAAGGTAGCAGGTAAGAGATTGTGGGTAGACGGTAGCATCTGGATTTACTTTAAATTATACCACATCTGAAAATACAAGGTTTGACATACCTCCACTGTATAGTTATTTATTTTTCACTGTAGGCATCCCCATGGCTTTCTCAACCTCTGCCCTAAATTCCTTTAGCCAAAAGATTCATCTCTGCTGCATTGCTTCAGTAAGTAAGAGTGTAGACCATGAAATCTGATAGATATGAGTTCAAACCCCAAGTCCTCCATTAAGAAACTCTGCCTTTGGGCATTTTGTTTTACATCTCTAAACCTCAACTTCCTCATCTTTGAAGCAAGGATAATTGTAAAACTTACTTTCTAGGGTTGTTGTAAAGATTAAATGAGTGGTACCTGGGGCTCAGACATGCTGAAGACCCTCTGAGCAGCCATGCTGAATGCGCCTCAGTCTGCTTACACAAGGGATGGAGACAGGAGTATTTATCCCCTGGCTTAGGTCTCCCATTAGTTACGATTTGCAGTGTTAAACTCCTTGCATTTCCAGATTTGCACATATATAAGTCCAAATGTCTGAGTGGGTTCCCGTAGGCATTCCAAAGGAGTAGAGAAGCCCCAAGGCAGGAAAACCATAAAAGTCATGTGATGCAGCCTAGAAAACGTGCTGTCAGGTTATATGTGCACAGTCCATTACCAGAGCAATAACTAGAGTAAATATATGGGCCAAGAGAATATCAAGCAGAACCAAGGGGTGTTCAGTAAACCCCCTTTCTCTTCTGGCTGAGGGCCTGTCATGCCTCATTGCCAAAGCTTCACTACTGGTGATATTTTTAATATTAATAACATACATTCAATATGAAATAACAATACAATGTGAACTTTTAAGTAAAACATCTTTTGAAATGATCTAGATAAAAGTAAGGTTAGAGATTCAAAATATGGAAGAGAGTTCAAGGAAGCAACCTGAAATTGTACAGTTCAGTGTAGTGTGAAGACTCAAATAAACCTCTAGAGACTCAAATTAAAATCTTCCCTCGGCAACTCACAGACTGCTGCTTTTGCGCTGGCTCCTTAATCTGATTTAGCCTGGATTTACTCTTAAGAATTGGGCAATTACAGTCTTCTTCTTCTTCTTTTTTTTTTTTTTTTACATTAGCTACTCAAAACAGTAACTGTGTCTGTATCTCATCACTCACTGTCTTTTTACAATAAGTGCTCAATTCGTATTTGGTACCCACTTGACAACCTTGGAGGACTACTGTGAGGTTAAAATTGGGTAACTAGTGTAAAAATAAACCTCACAGCGTATTAATTTCACTTTTCCTTCCATTGTATTATAGTTAAGTAGGTAGACATATCAACAGAGTCCTTAAAGTAAATCGTTTTTCTCCCTACCAACGGCTAATAACACATCCACATAATTCCAGTCATTTATCTGTTTCACCACAGAGCCTGAATTTGCCAGGAGGTCTCAACTCATAGTTCCAGGTTTGAGTGCTGGTCTTCTGGTATTGATTCTCCTGGGTTATTTTTTTCTCCATTTAAATTAAAAATTCCATTCTAATACACTTCTACCCTTTCCTCCTATAATATATTCTATTGCTATTTACCAAATATAACTCTGTGTATTTCAAGTTGCAGTAGATTATGCCTTCGCCCTGCCTATATAATACGTTCTATTGCTATTTACCAAATATAACTATATAATTTAAGTTGCAGGAGATTTATGCCTTCACCCTGCCAGATATTTGCTTCTGTTTTGTTCAAAGTATACCCACTGAGTTCCTGAGTAAATCATTGACTAGATTTATAATGCCTCTATTCACAGGGCAGCTATGCATGAAGTAATAACGAGATTCATAAAATATTACCATTATGAGTTGCTATGCCATTGTATTGTTTTCCTTTCAAATATTTTGACACCACAATGTCAATAGCTCTATAGTGTGAACATCCTTTCTGGATTGTGCCTGCAAAAAAATTGCTCACCAGAATTCTAAGTTCCCCCAAAGCATCACTGAATCTTAGTTTTGACTAAACACTCCGTATCAGAAGCTTTAAATATATCAGTTATATAATTTGGAAATAGGGGTGATTTCTATCAGGGATTTAGACACAACTTTGCTCCCTCATCAAAAAGAATTTTAAAGTACTAATTTTGCATTGTGCTATTTCAGGGTTTGTACAAAGAGAATTATTTAAATATGGTCCCAAACCCTCAGAACTTTACAATCTAAGAAAACACTGGCAAGAAAAAAACATAAAAAGACATGTAAAATGCTAACCAGAGAAGAAAGGCAAGAAAGTGACACAGTTGACCATGATTTTAAGTTTAGTTCATATATATACGTTTTGTAATTTATATTGTTGATAAATTTTTAAGGACAAAATGCTGAAATTTATACTGTTTACAGTCCATTCAGAATGTATTTTTACATTATAGGTACTCAATCAACTGTAGAGTTGAAGCTTCTTTGGGACAAGGGATAAGAAAAAAAACAACGTTATGCAACAATATCAGATACGGTCTTCCTCAAAAATGCTATTCTCTCATGGTGCAAAGGACCTCACTGGATGATTCTATATTTTACCTGGACATCAGGTCTGTCTTTAAAGACATCTATCTAGCTCAGAGGATCGTAACAGTTTCCAAACTAATATATATCCTTTTTATTACAAATCTTTTAATGACCCCAAAGCAATTTTTTGAGAAAAATTACCTATCAACCTACACACAAAATAACAATCTACCAATACTTGAATTTAAAAACTTATGACTTGGTGCCGCCACTATGGAGAACAGTATGGAGGTTCCTTAAAAAACTAAAAATAGAGTTACCATATGATTCAGCAATCTCATTCCTGGGCGTATATCCAGAAAAAATGAAAACTCTAATTTGAACAGATACATGCACCCCAATGTTCACAGCAGCACTCTTTACAACAGCCAGGACATGGAAGCAACCTAAATGTCCATTGACAGAGGAATGGATAAAAGAAGATGTGGTGTGTATATATATATATGTATGTTTTTTTCATGTCCTAAACCCTAGAACCCGTTAATGCTGCCTTATTTGGAAAAAGAATATTTGCAGATATAATTAAGTTAAGGATCTTAGATGATATAGATATACAGATATATGATGGACTATTACTCAGCCATTAGAAAGAAATAAATAATGCCATTTGCAGCAAAGTGGATGGACCTAAAGATTGTCATACTAAGTGAAGTCAGACAGAGAAAGACAAATATCATATAATATCACTTATATGTGGAATCTAAAAAAATGATACAAATGAACTTATTTACAAAACAGAAATAGACTCACAGACATAGAAAACAAACTTATGGTTACCAAAGGGGAAAGAGGGGGGAGGGATAAATTAGGAGTTTGGGATTAACAGACACACACTACTACAGATAAAGCAGATAAATAACAAGGACACACTGTATAGTACAGAGCACTATATATTCAATATCTTGTAATAACCTATAATGGAAAGGAATCTGAAGGTGTTGCTATACGCTTGTGTTGATTTACACAACATTGTAAATCAACTATACTTCAATTAAAAAATTAAAACTAAAAGTATAACAAAAAAGTTAAAAAATTTTAAAAACATAACTGTAATATAATTGAGATATATAAGACAACAGTAATGAAATGATGCCTTTCAATATTAAAAGACATAGATAAGTAACCAGATGCTTTAACCTACATATGTAATCATCATAAGTGTGAGAGTTACAAATGAAGGTTAATCAAGAGTGTAGTATGGACAACTCACATATTGTTATCAACAAAACACACTGGATTAACTAGCAGGCAATTTAAAAAATGGTGAAAAATCTTGGTAAAGTTCCAAACCAAACAGAATACATTCTTCTTTCAATTTACATGGTGAATATATTACTGGAAAACTCAGTTTATATTAAAAGCATGCTAAAACATTTTCCAGTTATACAAAAATAATGCTATTTCTAGGATCAAATAATTACAACCAGGATTTTTGCCTATATTAATACCTATTAAACATTTGGACCGTCTTGAGGGCTCCAGAATTTTTTTTTTTTAAATCAAGGAGTGTCCTTCGATCCGAAAGACCTGTGGCCTATTGTTGGCTAGCCACTTAAAGCCATCAGAATTTCTGAGTGGGTTCCCACAGATGTCCCACAGGTGAAAGCAAAGAAGCCCCGGGGCAGGAAGTGAGAGACACCTTGTACAGCTGAATGGAGGCAGCAGATCCGCGGCAATGGCTGAAGAAAAAAGTAGGCAGAGCAGAAAGAGGGCACAAAATTTGTCTGATACACTCCTATTTTAGTTCCCAGCGTTGCTGTAACAAATTACCACAAACTTCGCGGCTCAAAATAACAAAAATGTATTCTCTCCAGTTCTGGAAGCCAAAAGTCTGAAATCAAGGTATGAACAATCCTCTGAAACCTCTAGAGGAAACCCAATTTCTTGGCTCTTCCAGCTTCAAGTGGCTCCAGGCAGTCCTTGGCTTGTTGCTGCATCACTCAGATCTCTGCTTCTGTGGTCACACTGCCTCCTCTTCTCTGTCTGTTTGTTTCCTTATTAGGACACTTGTCATTGGATTTAAGGCCCACCTGGATAATCCAGGATGATCTCATCTAAGATCCCTAACTTAATTAAATCTGCAAATATCCTTTTTCCAAATAAGGCAGCATTAACAGGTTCTAGGATTTAGGACATGAACATATCTTGGGTATATTCATTCAACTCACTACAACCTTTTTCCATTCCAGGCTGCTGTTCTGTCATGCCTCATTGTGTCAACCAAAAACACTTCTACAGATATCCAAAACACATTCATGTGTGCAGTATTACGCCACTGAGAACCACCTAGGCTGGCTAGTTTTCCCGTGTATGACTTCTTCTAACAAAAGGAGAAAAGCTATTCAAGAGCACATTTCATTACTTTCTCCCACTATTTACTGATGTAGACTGGACTGCTTTTCATAATGTCAGCCTTGACTGTTTTAGTTACAGATGTTCTTCTAGTGCTAATACATGGCACAATCAAGAAAAGCAAGGCAGTTGAGAAAGGACTGGATTTTGCCTATTGAGTCCTGGTCAAATCACTTAAACTAAGACTCATTTTTCTGCATCTGTAAAATGAGGATTAAAGTTTTTCCCTCACAGTCATGTGCAATGATTAAATTAAATTATGCAGACAAATCCATTTTTAACACGTAGAAGACAATGTAAAAATAAATGAATTTGAGTGTTAGATTTTGAATCATATCTCCATATTTGGTGGGGAAAGCAAATTCTAAGTAGACTGATTTTGCAAATATTAAATATTATATTTCCATCTAACATTTTTTCACAATTAATATATTCTAGGACTGCATATAGATAAAGCAACAATATGTCAGTGGAGGTTGATAGGTATATAGAAAATTTCCTTTGACATGGACAAAAACTATGAATTGTTTAGTACAACTTCTAAGTGTTTCCTAAGAAAATGGAACTTTCAAAAGATCCTAAGGATCTTCTTCTTTTTACACAAATAAGCTTCTGAGCTTAAAACAGGTAACCACAAAATGTCCCAGATTTAACAGGGACTTTTGCCCCTTTTCATTAGAAGTTAGCCTTAGGATAGACAATGGTACAAGTTCCAAAAAAGCTTTGACACTGCAGTAATGTAAATGATATGTAATGTAAGAAAAACTTTAAAATGAATATTTAGAAATGTGTTATTTGGAACCCACCTGGAGACCCACCTTTGCTAGCCCTACTGGGTAGGCTGGGTCACTTACTGCAATTCTGCTCATTAACACCACAGGAACTACTATCAAAGTCAGAGTGACCTAGGTTATAGGTCCTTCTATAGTCCGCACAGGTAAGATCAAGTAATGTCAAGCAGTCAGCAGGAGTAAGGCAAATTCTGAAACCAGAATTTCACTGTCTGCATTTAATACCACCTGGTCAGAGAATGGCATTTGTCATCACAATGATTTTGCATTTAGGACATACAGAAATAGTGCTAATAATTGACCCTAATAACTGATGTGTGATTGGTACACGTAATTGTGGGCAGATGTATTTTAACTATATTATCTGCAGAGATTAAAAAAAAAACTTAAAATTCTTTTGACATTTCCCCTTTCACTGTATTTAAGTGATTGTCTAAACATCTCAATCAGCTTATGATTTTATCTGTATCCCATGGCAAAATTTAAAAAAAAAAAAAACACTAAAAGCTTCAACTGCTTTTATAAAAAATACTAAAAGCTTCAACTGCTATTATAATGGAAACCTAGTTCAAACTCATATGTCAGATAGTCACATTCATCTTTTAGCTCAATTTTAATTCTTCTTTATTTGTCAAAGATAATTGTTAGAAAAGTGAACATTTTTATTCAAAATGAAGAGCTTAAAATATAAGAAATGTAAAATGTGAATATGAAAAATAATGAATATTCCACTAAAAGACCTCTACTAGTTTAGTTTAAAAACAACATATACATATTTATGCATGCATGTCTGCATATGTGTGTATATATGTATCATTTATATCATATTCTAAATCTATGTGTATATATGGTTCATATGTATATGTATGTCATATTCAAAATCTGGTCACTGATGGTGGTGAAGATCATTGTAAGTCAAGTGAGTGAGTCTAGCTGTCAGATTTCCAAATGACTGAAGTAGATTTCCATTTCTTCCGTCAAAAGCTTAGCTTTTGTCAAGAGTACTGGGTAATCTCCACCTACAAGTTGCCGTTGCTTAGGGTAAGAGATTCATTCTTGCTCTAGTTTTGTGGGACCTGGAAAATGTGAGGTTTTTCCATGGTTTTATTGTTTTCTTTTAAGATATGGGAGGAATCACTTATAATCATTGGAAGATCATTAGACTAGAATCAAAGGATTCTACGTCCTAGACCGAGCTTTCCATTTAGTATTATATTTTTCATTACGGAAAACTATTTAAGCTCATTGGGCATCAGTTTTCTTACATGTATAATGAAGGCACTAAGATAGATTATCTCTAAGATGATGTACTTGGTAATATAAGACACATGAGATAAAATATGAGAACACTTATTAAGCAATGCACAGTTGGAAATATTGAAACCTATCACTTGTATTCAGATATTTGAATTTTCTCATGATTGCTAGGCCTTTAATTAAAATTGGGTCCATGTCATTTATTAACGTATGTTTGTTTCAATTAAATAATTTAGCAATGATGTAAGAAATAAGAGATATTTTACAAGTGTATTTAACACAAAAGTATTAAGAGGAACTGTGGCTATAAAAGTCATTTCTCTAAGAGAGCCTAGACCCTGTTTTCTGTGGAATAAATTTACCAGTCAAGGAAACACCTCCAATTTATGGGGGAGAAGAGAGCTATTCCTCCCCTGGCTCCTCAAGGAGAAGGCATTCTAAATCCATTCTTATTCCCACTCTACTTAGAAAATTGAAGAGAAGTGGAAGTATACGTTTTCCCTTGATCCTTACTGATTACTATTGATTTAACCAGATAGTAAAGGGAAAAAAAGCCCATACATAGTTAATATTTATGATGAGAATAGATCATTCCCTGGTTGTAATGCTGAGAATTGTGTTCTTCTGCTCCAAGTCAGGGGCAGATTATTTTTCGTTCTGAATTATTCATTAAATCTTAAAGGTAACTTTTAGCCAATTGTTGAGTGTTCTCACAGATCCTGGCTGCTGCCAGTAACTATCTTCAAAACATTGACTGCAGCTGTGATTTCAGGCAATAATGGCCAATCACAATTCTGAAAGCAGGTGATCACAGCTTTTACAGTGCCTCCTCCTTGTGATACAGTCAATGGCATTTCCAGAGGCTTTATTTACTCCCTAGAAACAGGCTATTAGCTTGATGATCACTCCCCACTGAGAAATTTACCTTACAACTTTCTTAAGTCTGCAGGGGAACCCTTACAGAGCAAATTGTAGGCTTCCCCCAAGAAGTAAATAGATCTAAAATAAAATAACTCTTTTAGCAATACAACACCTGCAGGAGTTAACAGTTTCCCATACCCAGTCTGGTTACATTTGGCCTGAGTCCATCACTGCGTGTATCTTAAGTGATATTCTTATTTAATGGCTGCTTTAATGAGATTTTGATGTTCTGGGAAGTTTAGCTGGAATCATTTGCAGTCAATCGCAATCCAGTGAATGTTTGGCTACCTTCAGACTACTCTCAATGTTTAAAAACCGGGGGAGATTTTGCTCCTTGGTTGCATTAGAGTGTTACAATCTGGAAGGAGACTTGCACCATGAGTGGAAGAATGTGCTCAGAGAGTTAACAGTAGCTGAATGAAGTCTTACTAGTGAAAAATAAAAACTCTCAAATATGCAAAATATATGATATGATGCATGAACACTCATCCAATCCCTTGTTGCCATAACCTGACGACAAAAACTTTTTTTGGAAATCATTGGAAAGGTTCCTTTTACCTTATCATAGCACAAGAATTGTTAACAAATACCTCCTCAGGCCTCCTCACTTTTTACATTTTTTTATGTCTAAAATCTACACGTTTGTCTGTGTCCACACACTGACAGTGAGTTGCTGGAGACTGGCTGGATGGTGGTAGTGGTGGTTGGGGAGATTGTGGAGAGTAGAGTTAAACAGGTGGGAGGAGAATTGATATCAGCAGTTTTATTTTTCCTGGACGGCTGATTTCTAATAGTAAGTTATTTTCAGGAATAGGGAGAAAGTTACTTTCCTTGACTTGTTTGCCATCAAATTTCAATTTTCCAAAAAGGAAATATCTCTGAAAAAGAGTCATTTGTCACCACTGAATTGCATTGCTGGCCAATAGCTTTTAGCAATTCTGTTCACAGCTTAGTGTAATGCAGTTTTCATGTATGTATCAACCATTTATTCAAGTACTAAAACAGATTTACCTTTCCTCCACATATTAAAGGATGAACAATATATTCCAAGTTACTTAAAAATTAGAAATTGAAAATTCAGTCTCATCCCCTCTTTCTAGAGAATTGTGGACCACATGATAGGCTAGGGACTTGTAGCCAGCAGCTGCATCTTTAGAAATGAAGAATGGAATGTCCCTTTCTTCTTTCATCCTGCTAAATGTTACAAATAACTTCTGACTGGTTCCTAAAATAAAGTCAAGATTTTTTTTTCTCCTGCTTGACATGATTAGTTTTGATGCTCTGTTCCAGTCTACTCTGACCATATCCTCTCCCATCTTCAATCACTCAAGAATAGTTTTTTAACTTCTTCCATTTATTTTTTGATGATCCTAAATAGTTTCTTCAGGTAAGTGTGTGATGGCAGACTATACAACATAAAGAACTATAGCTTCACAACTATAATGGTGACTGAATCAACAGAAAAAAATACTCAACAGTTGCTCATATCCTCTAGTGAACAAAAGTTGTTATAGAAAAGGAAAGGTTTGAAAAATGTTGATTTTATTGTAATAAAGGAAATATCTTGTTCGTGTATCCAGAGCCCTCTGAATAATGAAGGAATTTAAATCCAGAAAAATACAGTTAAGTGTAGCTATGTCTATAGCACATTGATAAATAAAACACAATCATATTTGTTTACTGTAATCAGAGAATCATTAAAAATAACTAGAAATAATTTATTGTGATACATAAGAATTACTATTGTGAAAAACCTTTTAGCTATTTAAAATATTATTATATTTTGTTTCAAAGAGGTTTTCAAGTACTAAATTCCCTTAGGAAAGGCATGTATCAAAATATACAAAAGTATAAATTTGCAAAACAGTTTCAAGAATTGTTTTTCTTTGATAAGAAATGAGAGAATTCATAGATTTTAACAGAAGCTGTAAGCAAGAAGTTCTTAAGCATCACTAATAATAAAGCATAAAACAGCAAAAGTAAGAAAACTATATTTTGTTTAACCTTTGTAAAGTCAATATTATCAGCCTCATCAACTCAACAGCTAACATCATGCACTGACCACAATCCCTGCCTATTTTTGGCCTCACGCTCTTTAGCTCCATGACTACAGCAACCCCCATTTCCAATCTATTTCAGCCATATTAAACCTATTATCTCAGGCAGAACGGTATCTAATTAACCTTTGTACATCCAAGAGCTTATCACAGTGGCATCTATTTGCTACTTAAATATTTCTGAAGGAATGAAATCCCTCTCTTAACACAGTGTTTCATCCTCTCATACCAATTAACTCTGTCTTTGTCCTTCTTGTGAAGTCCGGACCCTTGATTATTCCCTGTGCTTCCAACTAGCTATTTTCTTTAAGGCTTCTCTTCTTTTCCACCCCACACTGGTATCCGATGTCAGTCATTTCAAATATATGTCAATGCTTGCCTTAGAATTATCTTCCCCTCTATTCTTTTGCAATATTTTCCTTGCAATTCCTGAAATTCTCTATCTTCTTTCTACTAAGGCTTCCAAATACTTCTGGTAAAAGTCACAAAACCAGACTAAATACAATACATTAGAGCCACGCTGTCTTAGTGAATCACCACAGCTGCTGGGAAATCTCTTGTATCCTTAAGTTCTCAACCTACCCACCTAGCAAGGTAGTCAGGGATTCACTGACCTACCTCTCAGTAAGAGCCTTGACAAGTTGTATTGTCTAAAGATTCTGTTTTCTGTATTTAAAATGAGAGTATTTATGGTACATACTCCACAGAGCTGTTGAAAGGATCAAATAAGTTAGTGCATATAAACCATTAACTACAGTTCTTAGCAAACAGCAACCCCTAAATAAATATTAATTTTTTTCATTGATTACTGCAATTAGGATGAACCAAGTGCAGTTTCCTTAACATATCAATTATTTCTGGTATTTCTACTTCTCTTTTTGTATAACTGGTAACTGTAACCTTCTTTCGTGGAACAATTTCTCTTTTTACCTGCACTCTTGACCTCTGTCTAGTCTAAATTCCCTAGTTAATTTTAGTTTCATTTCCATCTTCACGTTTTTCCTCTGTACTATGCAGTTCCTTCCTCTCTGGATGGCAAACGTGTTCAATTTCTTCATTTCCTCTTTGTGATGCTACTATTTCAAATTTCTACACCATCTGTCTCCTTACTTTGCTGCCAAAATTACGGAAATAGAGCACATCTTGATACTTCCACTTTCTCAGAATTTATTTACTCCTCAAATTTATCCCTTGTGATCATGATTCACCGTGGACCTGTACTATTTAACAGGTCTACTAAATATTGAAATTATTCTCTCCAAACTACTACTGACCTCCTAATCACCCATCATGCCCTCCTTCTTGAAATCTCTCCCCATTTGGCTTCTAGGTCATAATACCAGCATTTTTCACCTCTTCTTTCCAAACCATCAGAGACACACTTAAGTCCAAACTCTTATTCTCGCAGCCTGCTTCTCTACCTCTCTTACCTTTCCAGCTCTATGTCTCTATACCCCATATATTGAAGAGCATCCCATCTCCATCTTTTCCTTCCCAAACATCTCTCACATTTATCTCTACTGCCTTCTCTCAGAGTTTGTCTCCTCCTGAAATTCTACCTCGTCCTATATGATTGATGAAATTCTATGTATTCTTTAAGATGCCACTCAAATATAATTTTCCTGAAGTCCTCCCTGGTTCGCCCAACTGGTGTGACAGCTGTTTATTTTGCATGTCCAAAATAATGTAAACCTCTTACAATGTTGTTTGACTGCCTTAACTAGTATTACTTTTAACTAGTTTATTAAAAGAAGAGATTTTATCATATTTATTTTTGTATCTCTCATGCCACATAATAGGCTCTGAGAAATAGTAATATATTGAATTGCTAAAGTAGACATATACAGGAATATGGTAAAAGATATTTAGAAGTAAAGGACATAGAGAATCCAAAAATCCCATGAACATCCCTTGCATTTTTGAAACCTTATTTTTGAAACACGTTTAATGATTTCTTTACATATAGGCATCTACTTCTGAAAGGAATTTTGAAATTTTCACTAAATCTATAAAGTTAATACTTTAGAATGTCCTCAAACTAGATTCCATTAACCTTCAAACCCAACCCACTGTAGGTACCCAAATCCATGACCCACTCTGACTTTGTCATCACAAGCATGTTCCATATCTCAATCATAATCTCCAAAATTCAAATCTGTCTTACTTGTCTTTGATCTCATTGAGCTTTTTAATTCACTAATGCTTCCATTTTCTTCCATGTTATAAGCCTCTTTCCTGGCTTCACTTCCTTCACTATCTATCTTTCACCCCCTGATTTCCCCACACCAAGTACTTTCTTGCTTTAACATTCAATTTGCTTGCTTCACCATCTTTATCCCCACAGCCAAACTGCAACCCACTGAATGCCTTCTCCACATGACCCACATCATGAGCTTCTAGGTAAGATCAAATATATGCACAAACTGGTATCACTATCAATTTAGGACCTTCACCTTCCTTTCCTCTAATGCCAGTATGTTTAGCTCAAGCATTGTTTCCTCTGGGAAAACTTTTCTGATCAAACATGCCATGGACTTGCAGGCTGGCTAGGTACCTTTTTTTTCTATGTTCCCTAGCAATCTGTATATCCATTACATTCATTTCTTCAGTGAATATTTCTTAAGTCTGTGCCCATGGACTTGTCTAAATAATAGCTACTCAGGAATGAACAAAGCAGACAAACTTCCTGTCATCCTGAAACTTACATTCTAGTGAAGGAAACATCAAAAACATAAGGAAATTCATGGGTAATATAATGTCAGGCTATTATAAGCAATAGGAAAAAAATAAAACAGAGTAAGGGAATATCCTATTTCAAATGAGGATTTTAAAATTTCTTGTGACGATTCAACTTCTATACCACAACCTAAGATTCTAGGGCCAATATGTGGTAGAGAAGTCCTCTCTAAAAAGCTAACTTTTAAAACAAAGACTGAAATGCAGTTTAATACATAAAAAATGTACATATTAAGTGTTAAGTAAAATATGTATATAAATACATTTCCAAGTTTAAATTATTTATTTACATATTGAACATATATAAATGTATTTATTCAATCCAATTTTATTGAAAATCCAAATTGTTTACATATATTTTTTATGATTAAAAATTATCCTTGGATAAGAATTATTTCCTTTGGTGAACTCCTATAGATTAAACTCATGAGGTCAAAGTTTTGGTAATTCATAAGACTCTAAATTCATATGCCAAATGTTAACCAGAAATTAACAAATATTGATTGCTTTGGTAGGAGGCTTCCACATTGTCCCCAAAGATTCCAATCTGGTATTCATGCCCTTATGTAATCCTATCTACTTGAGTATGGGCCTCATCTAGTGACTCTCTTCTACTGAACAGAATTTGCAAAAATGATAGGATTACACTTTCAATATGAAGTTACAAAGAGACTTACCTCATATTCTAACTAACTTAGTGGTATTCTAACTTCTTCTGCTTATATACCCCCTAAAAGAATGTTTAAAAAATTATGTACCCCCTCACTGAAGTAAATTTTTGAGTTGATCCTTTTTTTCACCTATTCTTACTCTCTGCCTCACTATTATCTCCTTCTTCTTCTGTCATGCTGTGAGCTGCCCTAGGGATAATCTTACATAGCAAGGAACTGAGGGCAGTCTCAGGCCAATAGCCAGTGAGGAAGTGATACCATCAGCTGGATGACCTGTGAGGAGTTGAATCCTGCCCATACCCACGAGTGAGCTCAGATGCAGATCTTCCCCCACTGAGCCTTCAGATGTGATCACAATTCCAGCCGTGACTGTGGCCTCGTGAGAGACCTTGAGGCTGAGGCACCCAGTTGAGGTGTACCCAGATTCCTGACACACAGAAACTGTGAGATAGTAAATGTTCATTTTTTAAAAACAACTGTTTTGGGGTACTTTATTACACAACAATAGATACCAAATATAACTGCCTTTTCCCTTTGTACACTCTGTGGTACCCATATAAATGCTTGTTGAATGAATTAATTAAATATATGTTGAGGATTTTCTACTTTTATCATCCAATTCTGTTCTTTTTTTCTTTTATGGGAAATGTATACTTGCTGATGTAAGTTAGTTCCCCAAATCACTCAGTATTAAATATAATCACTTAAACATCCAGAAGTCTGAATACCATTTAGAATTACATTTAATCACTCACTATAATTGCAAAACTTTGAATCACTTCACAAGTAAAGCTGCTGTTATTGTATGTGTTTAGAATCAGTCAAAAATCAAATCCTGGGGCTTCCCTGGTGGCGCAGTGGTTGAGAATCCGCCTGCCAATGCAGAGGACACGGGTTCGATATCTGGTCCGGGAAGATCCCACATGCCGCAGAGCAAATAAGCCCGTGAGCCACAACTACTGAGCCCATGTGCCGCAACTACTGAAGCCCGCGTGCCTAGAGCCCGTGTTCCACAGCAAGATAAGCCACCGCAATGAGAAGCCCACGCACCACAACGAAGAGTAGCCCCCACTCACCGCAACTAGAGAAAGCCCGTGCGCAGCAACAAAGACCCAACACAGCCAAAAATAAGTAAATAAAATAAATAAATTTATAAAAAATAAAAAAAATAAAAAAATAAAAATCAAATCCTGAATCTGCCACTTAACCAGTTACATAACCTTGGGTGAGCAGTTTAACCTTACTAAGCTTCCTTAGCGTCCTAATCTGTCAAAAGGAGATTATATAATCCACCTCAGAAGGTTTTTATGAAGATTAAATTCAATAATATATTTAACCAATAGTAAGCAAAAATGTAGCTATTATAATTAGACTCCAACAAGACAGTCTGAAAAACAATTTTTTTTTAATTAATTTATTTATTTATTTATTTATGGCTGTGTTGGGTCTTCGTTTCTGTGCGAGGGCTTTCTCTGGTTGTGGCGAGCGGGGGCCACTCTTCATCGCGGTGCACGGGCCTCTCACTGTCGCAGCCTCTCTTGTTGCGGAGCACAGGCTCCAGACGCGCAGGCTCAGTAGTTGTGGCTCACGGGCCTAGTTGCTCCGCGGCATGTGGGATCCTCCCAGACCAGGGCTCGAAGCCGTGTCCCCTGCACCGGCAGGCTGACTCCCAACCACTGCACCACCAGGGAAGCCCCAACAATTATTTTTTAAACCCCTGAAAGCTAAACTGAATATTCCAGTTTATCCTGCACTCTGAAGTATATTTGACTCAGGTCATATTAAGTCCACTTGAAAAAAATTGTATATATATACGACCTAAGAATTCCTAACTTGGGTTAGAATTTAGAGGTTGAATCATCTTTAAACACTTTTAAATCATTCACTCTTAAGTATGTTATTGCTTGTTTATGGTCCTTGAAGCTTTAAGAAATGGTAAAAGCAAATTTGTTTTTGTCTAGCACGTGCAAATGCCAAAACACACAGAATTGCCATTAACTTTTCCCAACTGGAATATCCTTATCCATGAAATTCTTTCCTTAGAGTGTCATTTTAAAATTATGATGTAATTTGAAAATGCCAAGCAACTATATTGTAACTTTTCTGTTATTTTTCCCTATATCCTGGCATAGTCTGAAAATGTATTTCACAGTTAAGAAACATTTTTCTTTCAGAATTAGGGTCCGTTACTTCTAAACTATAAACTTGAGGGAAAAATCCTACTTGTGAAGTAAATATGCTCTTTTCCAAGAAAAATCACAGTTAGGAAGCAATGAAATGTGGCTCGATATTAAAATCTTTGACAAAGAAGGAAATGAGATCTTCTATTTGTTATTATCTCCTATAATACTTGCTCAAAAAAATTAAATATTTAAAAATCATCCTTCTAAAATGGAAAATATGGAATAACCCCTCTAAAACTCTTTTTTTTTAGTAAGCTAAGGATATTTCTGATATGGATAAATATTAAGGGAGGATGACTCACTTCCTTTGAAAATGTTTTCCTGTCTAAAAACTAACAGGTAAATGAATGACCAGAAGCAAAAAACAAAAATAAAAACAAAAACAACTGTTTTTTGCTTTCAGATATGTATGGTTTTTTCAAGCTAAATAGATACTCAATTGAAATATATTGTTAATAAGATTTATCTCAAAAGGAATTTCAAAAATTTGCCACAGAATCAGGAGAGGAGTTTTTTCTTTAATGATCTTACAAACTATAACTGCTAATCATAATCTTAAAAGTTGTATTTACTTTAGAAATAATGACTTTCCTGTTTGCCTCAGATGGGTTGCCTGAATTATATTCATTTCTTTCTTAGCTTTACATTCCAGAACTAATTGGCTATAGGTCAATTTTATGTTTTAATGTAGAACAATCTTTTTTTTTTAACCTCTCTAAAGTTTGGTAAATTTATAGCTATTTCTAATACTATATTTAAACTTTGAGTGGAGTGTTTCCTAATGTATTGTTCACCACCCACATGGACTCTTATGGCTCAAACTGATTTTTAAAAATACACCCTTTAGTTTCATACACTTTCCATTGGTGTTCATTTTCATGCTCACTTGAGGGCTATACTAGCAAGGTACTAAAAGAATTAATAGAGGTTTGGCATTCACAAACTAAACTTAGGGAGCAGAGTATACTTAGCATTGTAATTTAGTGTTCTCCATATAATACTTAACCATTTTACAACATTCATTGTGTACATATGTTAATACAAATTATTGGAATTCTAATACATTTGACAAAGAACATTTTGTTACAAGTCCATCATAATTGCTATCTTGTGCTGGTAGTGATATCTATTTTTTAATATTTTTATAGTGATATATATTTTAGGACAGTTGATGGTGTTGTTAATTTTAAACATATAAATCCATGCATTGTTACCATTTTGTTTCTTTCAATATTTTTTTATCACAGATTATTTTCCTACAGACAATTGGGACACATGAGATAGATGCACACACACACACACACACACACACACACACACACACACACATACCCCACACACATATCCATCTGCAGTCAAAAAAGTTTGAGAAATCCTCCAGGGAAAGTTTTCCACATTGGGGTCTAAGGAATTCCTGAGCTCCATGAATATACTCTGGAAAGTTCAATGATAGATTTTAATTTTTGTGTTTTTTCTTCAAAGATAAACTGAAAAGGAGTGAAATTGAATCATGTTTTAGATCATCTTGTGACCATCTTTCATCCTAATTTTGACCCAGGATTTATTGCTTGCATTTACCTTTGTTTTTTTTGTTTTTTGTTTTTTGTCTTTTGTTTTGGCTTTTACTGCATTTGCTCTGATGGAGGCTCAAACAAAGTTAAGGAATGATATAAAACATGTTTTATTTCAAGAGTTCTAATAGAAAAAAGTGATCAGAGAATGGAGATACCTTATAGATACAGAGTGCATAAGCATGCTAAACACGAATAAAAAGACCTGCACAACTGCAATAAGTACCACGTGCAAACTGTGAGTGTACAAAGTGCAGCTGCTCTTTCTAGAACATACCAGCTACAGCAGTTCATCAGTAATGTCATGGTAACTGTGCAAAATAACTACAATGACCTGGACAGTGATTCGGGGATGATAAAACATTCTGAAAATTAAAAGATAGAATCAATAGCAAATGAAAATTAAAAGATGCCAATATATCTTTATATTATTAAACCTCATCTGGTCAGTTTAAAGTCAAGAAAGCAGTTATATTAATAACATTAACATTATTAATCTAAATTTTATTTTAGTTTTAAAATTTTACTCTTTTGGCTTTTAGTTATATAAGAGTAAAATGAATAATAAATCTATTCCTAATCTTTATACATATTTGCTGCATACATTTGTACATGTTATATTACAAAAGTCAATTTAAGTAAACAGCGCTATCCACAGTATTAGCAGTAGCAGTAGTAGTATCATTACCATCATCATTATCATCTACCTTTTAAATGGGTCCATTTGATGACTGTAGCCTGAGAAACTCTGCTCTAGGCTTTAATGCTTTTCAAACACAAACCAGAGTAAGTAATACATTTCCACAAGCGCACACACACACACACACACACACAAACACACAACGAAAATTTCAGAGTTCTTACACCTACACTGGAAATGTAAGAATTATCAAATTCAATCTGATATCCTATTCTATTCCATTTTAATTTCAAAAGCTATTCATGACCCATTAATTTAATAACCTAATAATAGCGAAACCATACAATTTGTAAACCACTGCCCCAAGGACCCTGTCAAACAGTTCAACACCCTTCAGGAGGTGCCATGGTATGGATCAGAGGTCCAGAATTGGGCCCAATAGGAGGGGATGGAGCTTTCAATGGAAGGAAAAAAAAAGTTAAAAGTTGTCATTAATACATGGGGTGACTATAAGACTCTTGGAAAATGATGAATAAACCCTGGAATTTAGGTCTACTTTAATATAAGCAAAAAAAAAAAAAAATCTTCTTGAGGTCTACCAAAGTAGAACAGCACATGTTTAAGGTCAAAATCCCAACCTGAATAAAGAATAATTTGGTCAGCATGTACTGATAATGCATAATTTATCTCTACCAACTGAATTGGAGGTTTGGGGTTGTAGCAGAATCCACCAGAAACAAGACAACAGATTGCAAGCAAATAAGCAAATAAAGGAACTTAGTCCAGGGCTAGGGTAAAACTCATGAAGAAATAAATCCCATTAACTGAGGTTAGAAATAAAAGGTTAGCAGCATGTACAAGGGCATAATGACTCCTAGAAAAGGGTTTGCAGATAAACATGTTAAAACCCTGTGCTCATTCATCTTATTTAGTCACTCTACCCGCCACTGACCTGAGAGTAATCAGAGTGTTTACATCTATTGGTATTCATATTTATTCTCTCCGTGAAAGGTAAACAGCTCAATACTGGGATCGTGTTCTCTGTATCCTGAGAGTTCCAAATAAAAGAAATCTCTCATGTGCTTCTACGCCATATATATTTCCAGCTCCATTGGGGAAAACATTTCCAAATATGCTAATGACAAGCTTAGGAAGGCTTTTTTTAAGACATGTGACTCCTGTTAAAGATGCCTGAAGTTACACTGTTATGGAACAAATAGTTTAAGTTGTTGAATAACAGTTACAATTTGTATTATTGTTACATTCACTGGACTGCGAAACATATTTAAAATGAATTTTAAAAAGACAATTCAAATATGACACAAAGGCAAATATTAAAATAGGCATTTATTATGCTATAAACTCTATTTTTCTTTAAAATGGAAAGTAGCAAAGTGGCACATTCTGAGAAAGTGCAATTCTCTTTGAGTTTACATAGAGTAAAGTGAATAAAAGTCAATCCACCTGAAACATTATTCTAAGGATCTAAATTATCTGGACTAAACATCAGCACCGATTTAATAAACCAGATAATTTATATGCTTACCATTTTATAAGTCACAGTATATACTGTTAATATCGCAAGAGATTGTTTTACAAATATCAAATAGTAATTGGGAATGATCATTTCCCTTCGGACATCTCATTAGTAGAGCACTTAGCTTATATTTCTGGTTCTCTGTGATATATCTCCCATTAAGTGACTCTGAAAATCACATTTAAAACTATGTGTTGCAAAAATGAAGGGATCTTTGTTGGTCGTGCTCATTCTTGTCAGTTTGACTGCTTCTTCAGTGACCAAAAGTTGGCTCACAGGAATCTGTAAAGATCTTTTTCACTATAGGAGGGATCAAGCATTCAGGAATTGAGGTTCATTAGTAGTATGAATGAATGAATGCATGAACGAATGCGCACACACACACACACAATCTAGCATTCAATCTATTTGAAAAAACTCAAGTCCTATTTCTCTGTTACATTTCACTAAAAATATTGAGTGAAAATGATAGCAAATTATGAAAACGACTACCTTCAATTTGTTAAATAATTATAGGTTGAATAGGGAGGACAAATATTTGCCTCTAAACAGATTCCTTCTTCTGTAGGGTTTTATCAGGTTCTGTAGTTTCTTTACTGAGGACATGATAATGCTCAGAGCAACTCATGGGTGTTAAAAATGGTTTGGACATCAGTCAAATTTTTACTGCATTTTGTATGCAATATAAATGTCACCGGTTTTAAAATATGAGTAAGCAAAATTATTGGGTTTCTTTCAACATTTTAATGTCTTGGACATTAAAATGAAAAGAAGAGAGAGAGAAGGGGAAAGGAAGGGAGGAGAAAATATGTGAACATGCTGTAAAGCAAATTTTCCAAGTAAAATTTTTCAAATTTCTAGAGTAAAAAGTGACTACTTTTGTTCCACAAAGGTTGTATTTTGGAAAAAATAATCAGGGAAAGGGTGGATTGTTAGATAAATGTGCAACTTTCAACTTAAAGTCTGCTGTTCACTGGTTGCTATTTTATAAGCCTCTGTGGATGAAGTCTTTGAAAGAACAATAAATTTGACCAGTTATCTGCTACGGGTCGCGTATATTTACCAGCCTGTTATTAGAATAGTTGGGGGGAATACAAAAACTCTTATCATTTCCCCAGACTTCTCCAGACATTCTGGTGTAGAACTGAGGCAAGACCCAGTACATCTCTAGCTTGGCACACCTGTATAGTTTAGGTGGGAAAAATAAATTGCAGAATCATTTATCGTCAAAAATAATAGTCTCATCCAAGGTAGAATCTCATTCTTATCCAGCAGGAACATAGAATACATAAAGCTTGTGCTAATGAGGACTGTGAGCTTTATATAATTAAATTAGTCCCTCAGTAGAAAAAATTAAAAGTATTGTCCTGAATGTGCCTAACTTTACCATCCACGGTGCATGTAAAGGCAAATTTGCAATTTTGTGAGAAATAAGGATTAAGTGAAACCATGTAAAACTGACCATATTCAACATTCATATCTTTTTTAAAATGGCAATTTCATATGATTCTAATACACAGTGAAATATCACTACATATCATGATTTTCATAGTAAATAATGTCCATGCCAAACTTGAAATTGTGAACACTAGTAATGAATATTAAATGTAGATAGCTTTGCATACACTCATCAGAAATTTTGCTACTAACATGTATTTTCTTTAATAGCTAAGCACCATGCTTGGCTTTACAAAAATAAAATTGGCATTAATGTAGATGATCTAATGCATATAAATACTGGTCTTTGTTATTTATCACACCACGAAAGCATTGAATCAACTTGTGAATCTAAGTGAAAAAAAGGAAAATCCATTTAAAATGAGAATACTCTATAAGAAACTGACCCAAAAATAAAAAACTGCTTTCTATGAGTAACAGTGGTCAGTAGATCATCAATATTTTTGTTCTTTTCTTCTGGTGCTTACATTTTATTTTTATTGCTTTTAGTTTAATATATTCATCTAGTAATAACTAGCATGTTATTCATATATTATCTATCTTCCTTATATGGAATACTTAATAAGGTATGTTATTATTTCTTTCAAACTTAATGGCCATTTAAAAATTTCCTCTTTGAATCTCAGCAAAAGATTTCAATTGCCCTAACTCAAAGAAGAAGGCATTACATACTTTACACACTAAGTTACTGATTCATGGGGCAGATTATGTACAAGTTTAAAATCTCTAGCTACATCCTTCTAAACTCTGAGATCTGGGTAGAAGTAATACACTCACCTACCAAAAACTTATCTGCAGGGTTCTGACATTAGTTCAACCAGAATAAACCAAGGTTAAACATTTATCTAACAATCACTCTTTTTCTCTAATTTTTTTTTCCCAAAATACAAGCTTTGTAGAAAAAAGTGGTCATTTTTTACTCTAAAAAGTTGAAAAATTTTACTTGGAAAAATTTGGTTTATAGTATGTTCACATATCTTTTCTCCTCCCTTCCTTTTCTTCACTCCCTTCCTCCCTTCCTTCCTTCTTCTTTTTCTGTCTTTTCTCTTCCTCTCTCTCTCTCCCTCTCTCTGTCTCCTGGGCTCCACATTGCCCCTCCTTCCCTCTACCCCTCCCCCTTCCCCTCCCCTCCCTCCTTTTCATTTTAATGTCCAAGGCTGCTTGAACAGCCTTGGTTTTGAATGTCCAGAGGAAGATACATTTATTATATCACTATGAAAACTAAGGTAATACTAATAAACTCCTGGAAGAAAAACTTTTATTAAATCAAATTTTCAGATTACTCAAATATTTGGCTAAGTTAAAATTATGCTATATGTATTAAATAAGGTCTGAAGGACTCATGCCTTTATCTGGAAAGTGGAAATATTTGATGCTTGAAGATTAATTTATTTCAACAATGATAATCTGTTCTGTTGTCTTGAATTTGCTGAACCACTACCTCTTTTCATTAGTATAGAAATTCTATCTTCCCAAATTTTTTCTTGAGTATGTTTTTATAATGATTTAAGCAGTGACTCAAATGGTTCTTTCTTCACTGAGTTTTAGAATTCAGGATTTTCTCTATACTCAGCACATTGAAAACAAATCTTATGAGGTTTTGTTTGTGTGATTAATTTTGTTTTCTTCATGATGAGCATGGTGTATAAGTGTGCGATATAATTAACTCCTTTATATAGATATCAGAAACAAAGTTTTACATTGATTGGAAGGATAATCAACTAACTCTCATTTAAAATTTTAAAAATTCACAAAATTCCTGATTCATTCTGGTGTGTTCGTGTTGGTTATGATATTTTCTTTTGAGAAATTATAAAATCACTAGACACTTATTATAAAACTTTCAGAAATTACAGTAAAGTTTAAAAAGTGAAAGGAAAATAATGTCACTTCTAATCCTAGCAAAGTATTTGATCACAATAGTTTTCTTCCAGATTGTTTTCCATTCCGTGTGTGTATGTATGTGTTTGTGTACGTACATAACTGTGTAAGAATATGTGTTCTAAGCATTAAGATTATTACTTGTGTGCAATGTTTATCCTCCTTTTTCCACTCAATATTATAACCATTTTATAAGATCAGTAAAAGTTTTTTAAAAGGTACAATTTTAATATCCATGAATATCATATTTAGGACTACAACATGATTTACTTAATCAGTCCCCTTTGATTAGATTTTTGGGATGTTTCCAATTTAGTAGTTATTTGTTATACAGATGAAGATATTTTCTCTACACTTTTTCCCTGAATTTTGAATTATTTTCTTAGGATGGCTTCTGAGAAGTGGAATTGTTGGTTCAAATGATATGAAAAAGTATTCAAAAATACAAAAATAAGACACAAATATTACACGTATACAGAGAAAAAAGTAAGCATCCCTCTACTCCCTATAATCTTTACCCTTTAGTTAATTAATGCTATGAATTATATTTATATTTGTACTTAAGTTTCCTGTGCTAGATCAGTATATCCAAATATTTGTACAAATTTATTACATATACATTTTCTTCTTTATTTCTCTTTATTTTTTAACCACTGAAAATGAATGATACCATAATTACCCCGCAATTTGATTTTTCCCATTTAAAAATATAACAAGAATTTTATGAAGGGCTAAATGCTGCTATACAGTACTGATGTATGATAATTTACTTAATTACTATCTTGTTAATTGACATTCATGTTGTTTGAAAAAAAAACAGCAGTAACCATAGTACGTATATCCTTCTTTACTGATTTTTTTCCTCAGAACTGTCTGAACTGTGGGACCAGTAGAGTTTTAATAGACACCACTGAATTTACAAAAGACTTTAGCAATTCACATGCCTTCCCTTCTCTACCCCTGAAAAACAAGCTGTGTAAGAGACTGCCAGTATCTTAACGTTAAACTAACTTCAGAGTTGTTTTCTATTAGTGAGTTTAAATATATTATTCTATGTTTATTTCTTTTCCATTTTTTATTCCATGAATTGCATTTCCATATCTCTTGCCTATTTTTATACTGGATTATTTGACTTTGATTATAAAAATCTAGGAGCTATTTAAATATTAAAGATTTTTAACATTTTCTCTGTCATGTATATGGTATCTTTTGTCACAATAAAGTTTTTTTTATTTTATGGAGTCAAATACTTAAATCTTTTGACTTATGGTTCATAGTTTTATATCTTGATTATTAAAGCCTTTCCTACCAGGAGGTTATGCAAAGATTCAATCTACTATATATATATTTTCCTACTGCATTATAGTTTGTTTTTAAAAATTATCTATAAATAATTTGAAAAAAGAGGTCTAAATTAATTTATTGCAGAAGAATAGCTTATTGTGCCAATAACAAGTACTAAAATATTTATTAATTTCCCTCTTAATGTTTCTTAAGAGAAGGAATTATATAATTGAGGTTGCATCATGTGTAATCCACTGGAGGAATATGACATGATATTTTATTTACCTTATTATACCAAGAGGCTGTCATAGTATATGGCATTTAATAAATGCTGAATGAATTGGAAATAATCAAAGAGAAAATATGGTTTCATCAGTAAACTAGTAAAGGAGTGAGCTACAAATATCTATTGCTGTATAACAAATTATCCCAAAAATTTAGTGTCTAATAAATTTAGTGTCTAAAAAAATTGACACAATTTACTATGGTCTCTCACAGCTCTGTGAGTTGATGGGCTTCATCTGTGTGGCTTTTAATCAGGGCCTCTCATGCAGCTGCAGTCAGATGGCTAAAGTCATCTCAGATGGCTTCTCCACAGCACTTGCAACCTTTTTTATTTATTGCATGGAAATAGCTCAGTTTCAATTCGGTAGGAGAATATACAAGAATGTTAACATTAGGATGTATGTTCGTTGAGGGAAAAGGTCCACTCTTGAAAATTCATTACCACAACTATCTGCTGGGATCTTCCTCTACTGTAAGATCCAGAAAATACTGTCCTAACTCATTCCAAGCCCTTGATCCTACTTCTTCCTTCTACAGTCTAATTTTTTTTTTTTTTTTTTTTTTTTTTTTTTTTTTGCCTTGGGACTGAACCAGATGTAAAACACCAATTTACTTGACGTGCACAAGTACATCCACCATCCAGCCTCACCCCTTCCCAAAACTTTATGTTTCTATAATCTTTGAGCCAAAAAGTGTGATTCAATACTATAAAACAATCAATTTAAATTTGATTATTATTTATTCTTAATTTTAAAAGTATTTGGGCTTTTCTATTTTCTTCTCATGCCTTTCATTTTTCTCCTCCCTTACCTCTCTTCTCTTCTCTGTCCCATTCCAAATCTCAGGGGAAAAAATAAACACAAAACCTTCCCATATTTATATGCACTCAGGGGAAAATAACTTCCCATTTTGTACACACACTCTCTTGTTCACATCCCAAATTCAGCTGCAGACCTCACTCTGAATATTCAAAAATTCAACTGAAGCTTTTATAATACCTTTTATATGAAAAGAATTGAGCGTTTAGACAAGGGCTCAACCTCTTCCTTTGTCTCTGATGTCTATATACATATTAAGGGAAACTGATGTACTTCTTCAAATTATCCAAGAAAAAAAAAAAAAAGAACATTACTGACATACAGGCAGAGAAATATGAAAAAACAGATAACAAGTAAAGAGGGAAATTCCAAGGAGACCGGAAAAATGAGATGTTGGGAGAAGTTTGGGGCTCCAGAAAGTCCACAGATGAACCTAGAAAACAAAAGATTTAAGAAGAAGCCAAGGAGAGTGCAGATTCCCCTAGATCATTGATGGTGCTGTGAATGAATGTTAATAAATAAACCTAGGTTTCTGCTTATTTGGTAAGACTCTTGATGGTAGTGGTTCCAAAGATAGGGAGAGGCAATAGAAACCAGGGGAAAAAAAGTGACAGCAAGAAGTAAGCCTAAATGGAACCTCTTCCCTTGCCCTTTTCTCTTTTGTTTCTTATTCTCAATATTATTAGTGTCATGAATGTATTAAATCCTGAATTGTTTGTCTCTCATACATTAATCTGTAACTCTAAAAGTACCCATTCTTAAGAATGCAGATATAATAAATATGTAAAAATATATAAAAGTAACATACAATATATGTAATTGAACACAACTTCTAAATCAGTGCACACTGTTATGGCCAAAAAAAAAAAAAGAGGGGACAGGTATTTGTACTAAAACTGGTATTGGACCCAGGTGGAAAAGCCAAGTAACTAGAACATGACTTTAAAAGGTGACATAATTGGACATTATCAAAAGTATTAACGGTATTTCACCTTCCACATAACAGTGAGAGAGGAAGGGATTCTGAAATATACAATAGGATATACTCCTCCTACCACTTAGATGTCAGGGAGCTTACATCACAGTGGAGTAAGGAACGGCTTGAAATTTTGTATGACTACATTATTTTAACTGGCAGTAGAAATCCGGAAAGAATTTCTATTCCTTTGACTTATATACATAGATTAAAAACAAAAAACAGTAAATACAGCAGGTAAACAGGTTTGATCCCAGCCAGACTCCTCTCAGGTTAAGGTGGAAACATGACCTTTTTTTTTTTTAATTGAAATATAGGTTACATTTTCCTTCTATTTCCCTAGTACGCTAACGGCCCCTGGGACAGTTACTGCAAAGTAGGGCTGACTGCTAGGAATAACCTTAGACTCACTTAATCCCCATGTCTTATTTATTCCTTATCTTCATTCAAGCAAGATCTATGGTAAATTAACCACTACCAAAAGCCTTAAACTAAAAATCTGTGACAGAAGACATTTTGACTAGGTTCTCTGAGAGGAACAGATATAAAAGGCAGAATAGTCAAAACAGGAGAGAAATGAGACTGGGAGCTTCTACTCTCTCATCTGTAGCTCCAACTTGAGATTCTGACAGATGCCTATGTGACACATAAAGGGAGAGGCATGATAGGTATGGGGCAGTGGATAGAAAGAAATTTCTTGGTGTTAGTAGTCTTCCTGATCTCTTAACTTCCAGACTTTGTACTGACCAGCTACAGCTTCCACGGCTGTACCTAAAGTTACCTGGGTCCTCAGGAAACGCATGGGTGTGGTGTACTTCAAGTTCTTGTCTAATTCATAGACAATTGGAATACCAGTGGGTGCATTCAACTCCCACCCCCCCATGATGGTTTTTTCAGAGAGATACTCAGATATTTGACAGTTTCCTGAAGACTTTTGTCATAATCTATGATCACAGTATCCACATCACCTTCTTGATTTATGAACTATTTATCTAAAAGGGTAAGACCAGGCCTTAGTACCATTTAGGCTTTCACCAAAGGGCAGCTGATCTTCAGTGTGATCTATATAGGGATGATCCTCACTGGTGTCGCTGTAGAGAGGATAATTGGACTCCTTCATGGGAGGTTGGACTTTACAAAATCTCCAGCTATTTTCCTGGACTTCACCATCCTTGACAGCTACCCCTTCTTTGTTGAGATTGGTCAGACCTTCATAAGGTTGCTCACTACTGGTAACGATAATTGGTCAATGTCACCTAGCACTGTCCAGAGGGCCTAGATTGCTGTCTTCCGCACAGAGATGCATCAGATGTCAAAGTCATAGCTGGACTCTCATACTTTACCTCCTTCTTCCCTTCCAGGTTCACATAAGTGTTGTCCCTGCAACTAAAGCAGTTTTCTAGGTTCCAAAAGCTTTCATGGTGCCAGATCAGTATACTCTTATAGGCAGCCATGGCTGCGGGATTGGGAGACAGCACTGACATAGACATGAATGGGAGTTTCACTGAAAGTTTGCATAGTATTTTTAGGGTTACCCTAATCCAGTATATACATGGACATAAAATATATGATTACATAACAATATCAGAACTGGTAGAGCTCCTCTACTCTTAAAAGAAAAAGCAATATATATGTACACCAATACTAAGAGTAGAAATAATTGTGCTACTTTTGTTGAGTCTAACATACATATATTTTTGGATATAACATTTCAGAAAATTGGATTATTTTACAATCGATATTTGTTCAATATAGTTTTCTTCAAAAACATTATTAATCTTAATGTTGCATCTTATACTCAATGGTATCTTAAAATCAAGTATGTGTATATATAATAAATATTTCATATGACTAAATTTCTATGTACAGTACATAAAAACTAATGAAACTATATTATATGGATTGAATTATCTTGAGGCTCACAACTAAAGTAATCAGTGAAGAAATTGTTAATAATCCCTTCATGTTTTCACCAGAAAGCTGGACATAATGTTAAATATTTAGGCAAGAGTACAGAAAAACAGATGGTATTTCTGTCAGTAAAATGTCAGAATATTTGTTGTATCAACTGCTTTTTTTATAATCCCCTAAAATGGAGGACATCCCCTAAAATGGAGTTTTTTTCATCTACTATGTACTGTTTTCCTTACGGTAAGAATGTAATTTAGAAGAAACTTGATATTTAAGTAGTTTTCCTTCTTACAAATTCATGCTACCGCTGACTGTGAATATTTAAGAACTTTAGAAAATGCATTTACCAAATGGGCCTTGTATCAGTTTTCTATAAATTAAGATTTTCTGAACATGGAAAAGAAGGTATCTGGCTATTTGCTATTCAGAACTACATTGATCAAAATGGCATTCAATTAATCCATAGCTAAATCTAGGCTTCTATATAAACTCTCTTTTCTTATGTGAATTAGTAATATCCCAGCCATGATGAAAGACAGGAGAAAAGGACTTTGGAACCAGACCCAATGTATTGCATCAAAAGGCAAAACAGCTTATTATATCCAGGAAAGACATATAAAATATCTAACATATATCAAATGAAATCTTTTAGAAAGAGAAGATGAAATGATATAGAGCACAGCAATAAATAACTTAAAACATAGCAAAATAGCTAAAATATTGAGTTGAAAGATTATTATTTTAAGGAATAGTTTTTCATTTTGTAAAATACAGATACTATCAAAAATAGGAAGAAATATGAACAAATTCATATTCAAATTCAAATTCATAGAAGGTCACCATTCAAACTCTGTTGTATAGTCAGCAACACACATAAATAATACCATGAAAACTGATATTGGAAAGAAAATTTAGTGATTAATAAACAAACCTTAAGGCATGTTTTTTGTGTTTTAGACAAAAATGGATTCTCATTAGTCCTTGAAAAAAGAATGGTACCACAGTCCACCAGGATCCCATGACATCCTCTGACGAAGTTTTTATAGCTCTCCTTTAATTTTGTTAGAACCTCAAGGCTAAAAAGATAATTCAGCTCATTCCAAATTACCCCTTAACATTTTTCTCCCTTGCTGACAGTCCTCAGAACTTTCACAATCATTGCTGGTCAGTACGCCAACAAATATGATTAAACTATATTTATATATAGTTTATATATATACATATATATGCAGCTCATATGATTTCTCTGAGGAACAATAATTATTGATTAATAAAAGTTCACAATGAGGTTCATCTGAATGCTGTTTGCATAACTGCTCTCTGCTAATGAAACTACACCTGATCCTAAAAGCACAAACAAATATGTATGGAGGCTAATGGTGAATCAGTTTTCAGGGATTCTGGTTACCTTTGTTTTCTAAAGCTCTATAGTAAGATTTTCTGCTACCATCATGAGCTTGCTTCCTAGAACTCTCCTGCCATTACTCAAAAGATCGACCCAGAAGATGCATAGCTACTAAGGATGCTGGTAGCTCACAGGTAATGGCTTCCGGCATGAGCCCAGGTTGACACTAGAATCTTGCCTCTATTATTTCCATCCCTGCTGCTACCTAGAACCACCAATCTAAAGCCAGTGTTAGAGCGTCAGTGCTACAAATGGCACCATTATTTAATTGTAGTTGGTGCAGGATACAAATTTATCAGATTTTGGCAGTCAATTTCTCTCTGCTATGATATTTTTAATGGGCGGACCAACATACATGAATGCCTATGTGCTTTGTGGGCTCTCCATGGTAACTGTATAATCTGTTCCTCTGACACTGACAAGATCCACAGCGGAACAGTCTCGGCAGAGGTTAGCTCAGGTATGCTGTACCATCATGGCATACCAGCCAATACCCCGAAATGAAGCATATGACCATTGAACCAATAATTTGAATAAATGATCCTCCATATTATCCCTTTAATTAACAATATTGTCTAGGCCTCTCTTTCTAGGTAATATTATATTTTGTCTCTTTCTAAGGTACAAAATCTTATTTTGGGTCTCTCCAAAGATTTGTCAATTTCTAGAAGCTCACACTCTTGCATTGGAATGGAAGCCTTAGTGTTCAGTTGTAGTTTCTCTGGGACATCCACTGAGGAAGACACTTAAATCTCACTATGCCTCCTGAGCATGCTCATGAGATCCTCTCAATTCCTGAGCTGCAACTAAAGTGATGTCACCTGCCATACACATCCTAAACCAGTCATAACTATCAAACAGAGAAAACTTATCCAGCAAACTCTGAGGAAATCTGAACAGTCCTATGACTTCATGACAATGATATTAAAGTCACAACTAAGCTTTAATGAAAAATGTATAAATAAAGTCTGAAAAAACATGTATTTCATTAAAAGTCTAAGTACTGAAGTGCCATGTAACCAACAAAGTTATCTTAAAATACTTAAACTAAGATCATGTTTTAGTAAGATTATTCATACATACAACAATTTGGGGAGGAGATTTAATTAAAAACAGGTTGATATTAAAAGTAGCACTGAAATCTACAAGCCAGAATAAGTTTCACCTATTTATCATTTTTTCATCCTTCTCATATTTCAAAATGATTATTCAACATTTTCTCACAAACATTAAAATATACAAAGGTAACATCTGAGCATGTTTTTTGTTTTATTTATTAATGCCATTTTAGAAATACAGCTCTTTGCAAAACTAGTTTTTAAGATGTAATAATGGCATCAATAAAATCTGAACATCTTTAACCAGAACAAAATACATGTTCAGTATTCTGATCTCCACCTTATAAAATAGAGGTCAAGGTACCCTAACCAGAGTCAGGAAGTCTGTCAGGACTGAGGTGGAAGATGGATGAAAAGAGACTGATTTAGTTTTTCCCTACAGAGTTCTGATGGTGCCACCCTTGTGGGTTTATCTTAAACAAACAGGGGTTGACATTTTAAGGTTCTGGCTCAACTCTAGACTGTTTCAAATTATCAACAAATGAAAAATAACCATGGCTTGTGCCATTGATTACTTGTCAAATATTGTAATTATCTGCATATTTAATAACTATTCTTTGCATGCTACTTTATTCTTCACAAAGAACCATCACGTGTAAGCTCATTTGTTCTTCAAAATGGCTCAATGAAGGATCCATTTACCAACGATTATGTTTCAGATGTCATGTAAACAGTTTCTTGAGAAACAAAAATTTTAACCCAAATCTCACACATCAGAGGGTGGCAGAACTAGATATAGGATCCAGATATGGCGACTTCATCCCATGTTCATCCCACTATAGGATACTCCGTCTCACAAGGCAATTTAAAATCAGTTACGTGATGCAGTCATTTGTTACAGCCTATGCTGAAACCCTTAGACAAACCATGCAGTCTCCTAAAAATTTGATATACAGAATTAAGGTAGAATGATTATTATGAAAAAAAATGAAAACCTGAAATATAGAAAAGCTTAACAAACTAGATGAATGACGATACGCAATTTGGAATTTTCACATTAAAATTATCTCTCACTTTGGACTGGCTTAAACTCATTTTTATCTTAAAACAAACAAATACAAACAAAACAACAGAGCCAGAGCTTTTTAACTGACTACCCTAAATTTCTGAAGCTAACATTTATTTTTTAGCCACTCTTCCTCCCAAAGGATATAGATATAAGTTTGTAAAAGCACTTGAGAGGGTATACCATTATGTAGTGGCCCAGCACCTATCATTTCTCTGTGTTCATTGTCCAGGTGCCTTTGGAGTTGCTGCATGGAGGAGGGAGTTTGAGAAGGCATCCAACACTTGGCGCCACTCCCTTCTGGCATATGCCAGTTCCTTCTAACATGCTTTGCACTCTGAGGCTCCTCAGAGTAGGTGGCTTCCACTATAGGAAGAGAGTTGGGGAAAGATATTCATGAAATGAATATTTATGAACAATCCCAATCTTCATTTTAAGTGTAAGGGAAAAATACATTTTAAACAGAGAGAACCTTAGGAATTGCTGATCTAAGGCTATTTACAACCTCCTTGTGTTACTTCTGAAATCCTTTAATCTGAAGTACAGTAAATAAATTAGGAGAGCAACACTGAATCTGCCAGAGAATTCTGATAAATTCTCTTTAGCATGAGCAAACCAGTCATTTATGTAAGTAGTTTCCTCATTTTTGTGCAACTTGTTTTTCAAGCAAAGTTAAATTGTTTTGTTAGTCAACTAAAATCTAGTTTGTGACACTCACTTAAATGATGCCATTGAAGTCTTTCCTTGTAGTTATTTCAAAATTGAGAAGGCCATTTTCACAAGATTATTGGAAGTTAGGTATAAGGATTGATGATATTTTCCAATTCCCTTCCATGCAAACATTTTTGGGGATCCTGTTATAGCTTCAAAATGGGGACAAATGGTCTAATGACAGGAAAAAAACAGCATATTTGAAATAATACTGTTTTATAAAATTCAGTATAGGGATTATAAATTGCCACTTCTTGTATGCGATTTATGTTTGCTCATTTAAATCTTCCTGTGTCCTAGAATACGTACTTCAAATTTTTAGATTAATAGAATTTATTTTTTACAACAGTTTTAGGTTTATAGAAAAACTGAGCAGAAAGTAGACTGTTACCAAATACAACTTCCCAGCACACACACCTGCACAATTTCCCTTATTATTAACATCTTGCAATAATGCTTGCAATGAACTGTATTGTGTGCCCCTCGAATTTCATCTTGAATCCCTAAACCTCAATGTGATGGTATTTGGAGATGGGGCCTTTGGGAGATAAGTAGGTTTAGATGAGGTCATGAGGGGTGGGACTCTCATGATGGCATTAGTGCCCTCAGAAGAGGAGGAAGAGGTACCAGAACTTTCTCTGCCATGTCAGGACCCAGTGAAAAGGCAGTCATCTGCAAGTCAGGAGAGCTCTCAACAGAACCTGACTATGCCGGCACCCTGATCTCTGACTTACAGCTTCCAGAGCTGTGAGAAAATAAATCTCTGACACCAAGACACCCAGTATTTTGTTATGGCAGCCCAAGCTAATACAATGCGGTACATTTGTTAGAATTGATGAACTAATATTGATACATTATTATTAACTAAAGTCCAGAGTTTACATTATGGTTCACTGTTTGTGTTGTACATTCTATGGGTTTTGACAAATTATAATGACGTGCCCACCATTACAATATCATACAGATTAGTTTCACTATCCTTAATCAATATGTATTTTAATTACTTTTTCAGATTGCTTACCAACTGACATCTTAGTACTTTCCCTCGCAATCTATGGGAGATTACCTATTTAAAAATTCTGGTGTATACAGAGTCATTCCATTTTTCTTCATTAATACGAGATTTAATTACTTTTTTTCATAAACCACTTTCTTTAAATGGATTTCATCAAGAAGTATGAGGTCAGAAATAATTCTACTTAATGAAATTGTTAGTCATGAGGGGATTCACAGTCATTGTGACTCAGAAAGTCTAATCCACAAATAAAAGAAGTTGGGATTTAAAGCTCTGCAATGACTTTCAGTATAATGTCTACTAATTACTTAAATCGGCTTGGAAGATTTTATAGGCTGGCCAGACAGTTAGAAACTGTATAGGCAGCTGGGGAGGTAAGACCAGATCCCTGTCCCTTTCTCTTAAAGTCAGATTTTGGGAAAATCTGCCTTCTCCTCCCTTTCCTACCTCATACAGTATCACAATGCAGTTAGAACAACAATTCTAACACTGGGGATGGAATACTACCAGTTGTACTGTGTGACCCTGGGTGAAGTATTTAATATTGCAGAGCCTCAAATTCCTTATTTGTAAAAGATCATAATGATACTTGCCTCAATTTCTGCAATAATTAAATTACTTAGTATATATCAAAATTCCAAATACAGTCCCTGATATTTGACAGATGCTCAATGAATATTTGTCACTGTTGTTGTCATAATCATTATTATTATATTATTAGAATTATTATACAGTAGAGATCCAAGAAAGAAATTAACCATAGCAACAGCTACCTGCAGTACAGGCAAAAATGATCAAGAGTTGTATCAGACCTTCTATTTCAGATATGATAGCATTAGCTCTACAGCCAACATAATATAGCATATAAGGAGTGGAGACAGCATTAAATTCAAGAAGTATTGATTGAAATTTCTCCTGGCTTCCTTCTGGGTTAGTCTGACATGTGTCTATTTACTAACAGTAATAGTTCAAAATATAATGTCTTTGAAAACCACATGGTCAACAGGCAGAAGAGTAGTCATTTTCCAGAACAACCATTGATAGTAAAAATATATTGAAAAAAATTCCAATATTTTTCCAATTTATAGAATTAGAGGATTACAAAGGTATGGTGATTATCCCTGCTCTCAGGACAGCCTACACATACTAATCAATGTAGGTAAGAGGAAGAAATGAAAAACTAAAGATTGGAGACGGCATATTATATTTCAAAAGTCAAGAAACTTTCTCTTTGCTAGATCACGAATTTGGAGACAACTTATCTTAATAAATAAATGTAAATTATTCAGCAATAATAAAAATAATATTTAATATTACAGGTGTTTAACTGGTCTGCCAAAATTAAAATGCTGAACAAGTATTTTATCATTTAACCCAAACATTCACTGAGTACGATTATTTTCTCCATTCTACATTAGAGAAAACTGAAAAAGATCTACTAGTAACTTAACTAAGCTAGCAAATGGTGAAAACAGAATTTTAGCCAAGGATATCTGGTTACAAAGATCCTGCATTCAACTATTCTTTAATACTAGGAAAGAAAAATACATTAGGAATCAGAAGAATTAATTTTAATGTGAAGATCTTGCACATACTTGTTATAACCATGGAAAAGTTGCAACCCTCCTAAAATACTTTTTTTCTTTAAAGTGGGGTACTACTCTGAGTTTGTCTGAGGCTAGAATGAGAGGACTTTGAAACCTGCAAGAGAAAATATTAGGTACTTGCACATTATTTTTTTTTTAACCAAGGGACCCCACGTGGTTATGTAGAATTTCTCCTGGTTTCTTTCTGGGCTAGCCTGAGATGTATCTATTTTTTAAAGTATAACAGGCTTGAAAATTATTTTGATTTGCATCTGTGCACATGTACACTGTGTGTGTGTATACACAGTTACCTCTAGGAATTAATCCTTTTGAACATTTAAATAGATAAAAAGCTAGGAAAATTTCCAATTTGATATTCATTATTAAAATATCTTGTGGTAACGGACAGAACTTACACAAATGATTTATATGATTATAATATTTGTATTTTTATGTTCTTTTTAATATATAAGCTTGTATTTTTATTAGCCTATCATTTTACAAGCCTGAACTTGATATATCAAAGACAATTTTCCCCATAGAAAATAAATTGTGATGTATAAAACAGCAGAAATTCAACGTTAAGTCACTTCAGGGATTTTCTTGAGGCTGATACTTCCACCTCTGGCCCTCATAAACGAATACACATTCGCAGAAGAGCAACTGAAGGGGAGCTTGCAGAAAATGCAAGAGGACACCGGACACTCTTCTTCTCATATTTGTGTTATCACACTTGTATTATTCAGTCCTACTTTAAATTTATTCAGACTGAAAGAATTCTATTTTACTGATATTCTGATAGACTTAACCTTGTTTTAGTTTGTGAAAATCTACAAACGTTCCAGTATTCACTGAAGCATAGTTTTCAGCTAGCAGCTTTTGAGTGTCCTATGACCATGTAACCCATACACTCATTTAGCTGTAGCACCTATAGCTCCGTGGTAATTAAAATTAGCCTTTCTGGAAAAAAAAAAAAGATTCTGAAAATCACTGTTTTCCATATTTCCTGGAATTTATTTTTCACAGTGTACCCATTAAGACACAGAGTGAGAGATAATTATCAATAGAGTTGATACAAAAGCAAAAATGATATAACAGGCTTTTGAATTTTAAAAGTTACCAAAATGTTAATCATAATTACGAAAATAAATAAGATATAACATTTATCTTATTACAAAACAATAAGATATAATATTTTTTATGCCTACCCTATGCTGCCTAGCTTCTTGGTCCCCAGTTGAGATTTCATTATGAATAATTATCATTCATCATCATTTAACTTGGAAAGTCTAACTTCTAAGGAAATTGAGATTAAACTAGAACAAGTGAGATCTTTCCAGGGAAGACAGATAAATAGCTAGTGTCTGCAGACACTATTTTTAAAAGGTGAAAATCTACAATTTTCATTTTTAAAAACAAATCTACTCTAAGGAAAAGTATCGCACTTACTTCAAGCAGACATCTACTTATTACAGCTGAATGAACTACAGGGTAAGAAATTTTGTTGAAAAACCTCAAATTTCAGAATCCCTCAAAACTACTTATCAAAAGAATATTCCCACATATAATTTAACTTCATCTGACTTTCCCCTTGAGTCCCTTCTTCTGCAAAAAGGACTTGACATTGTTGTTTACATTCTGATCTCCCACTTGCTCCTCAGTCTGCACACTTCAGGTGACTGGCTCTACTAATCCACTGAAGGCAATCAAACTAAAGTAGTGAGTAGCTTCTATACTGTATGATGGGATAACCATTTTTCTACTCCATTTCCTTGCAACATGTGACACTGTTGATGCAACACGTGACTCTCTCTGTGGCACACAGGACAAAACTCTCTCCTATTCCTCTTTTAACCTTTCCCAACATTGCTTCTTTTGACACTGACTCACCCTATTTTCTCTGCTTATCTCTAAAGATATGCTATCTGTCCATAATCTTCTTTTTTGTTTTCATTCTGTATGTTCTGTCTTGGTAGTATTCATCCATTCCCGTGAGTGACAGTGATCAAATCTGAATCTCCTGATCCAACAAATTCCCAAATCTCCCATTCATATTTCTGCTTATAAAACATTTCCACTTGGATGTCCCACTGGTATTTTATTCATACTTAGCATGTTTCAAGCTGCATGCATTTCCCTCTGCCCAAATCTATGCCTCATCTTCATTTCTCTCTCTCCAGTAAGGGGTTCCACCCACCTCTTTTCTCCACTCCAAACAGCCCTAAATAACTTTTTAATATGTCATTTCTCTTCCATCCTTTTCAAACCTTAAAAAAAAAACAAAAAGTTTTTCCTGAACTCTTGCCATGGTCAACTAACCAGTCATTCTACCAAATCCACTCTCCATTCATTCACTAGAGTTCTCTGACTAAAACTGTCAAAATCCAGAAACTATCAAAAATCAAACCAGATTAATTAAAAAAAAAAAACAGATTAGTAAGAATTTACTGAGCACAGAAGCACAGTTCATGAACTGGGAGTCTTCGAACCAACAGTGGAATGAAGCTCAGAGGCATGTCGTAATAGGACAACTTACATAGTGAAGATGCAGAGGCTGTTTATTCTTCACAAACATTGGTTATAGCACTGGAGTTTCTCCAAATGAAAGGGGACTGGGTAAAAGTGGTTATCTTATGCCATTTTTGGAAGACAATTTAGGTTTTATTTGTGATTTTCAGAGGCATTTACAAAAATGACCCAAGTTTCACTTGCATTGCAGGATAAGCTAAATTAGGTTTCCTTATGTGGTTTAACTGGTTTTATCTGCTCAGGGAATTTTCAAATCTGGTCTCTATTTTGTATTTTATTTTAACAACAACAACAAAAATACCCAAATACATCTAATCGTACCACTACCTTGCTAAAAACCTTTGCTACCTCCCTGTTGTCAATAGTATTGATTCAGACCTCCTCAGGATGGCCTACAAGTCTTTCCATCTCTTTCAACTTCTCCCAACTCATCTCTAATCCTCACCTCTCTATAATTCAACAACACAGAACTTCTCAACTCCTCCAAGTACCCCAGGCTCTCCTTTGTACTTCTGATTTTACTCCTGTGAAATGCTACCCAGAAAGCCACCCATTCTTTAAACACCAGCTTATTCATCATCTCTCATGAGTTTCATAACTCTTCAACTCAAAGTGAGTAGCTCCCCTTTTGATCCCATAGAAATAATTCATTCTTCTACGGCAACATTTATCACATTATGTTATGCACACATTTACCTCACTTCTCTGTGTGCTACTTAAGTTCTAACACATAGCTAAAATATGTATTTTTTATCATTTTAACATAAATTCTACGTTCAATGTACACATTTTGATGTACATTTAATATGTATCAATGCATATTCATGTACATTCTATTTTCAATTTATTATAATCAATTTAACATTTTAATACAACTTAGAATGATTATAAATATGCATTTGTTTTATTTTTGTTGCTCCTGAGTGACATATCTATGGAGATGTTTATTGTTAAATCAAAACGCCCCAAACTTTTCAGCTATTTTAGGTGTCTATTTTAGGATTTGTGTCTATTGATAGTCTGTTTGACTGTCAACTCTTGCTGCTAAATGGTGCATCCTTCTTCAGAAGATTCCAACCAAATCCATTCACTTTTCTTAAATCCAATTTACTAATTGGTAAGCTAGAACACCAGCAAACTAACCTTATAATTCTGTATACAGTTAAAGTGGATGATGACCTGAGGGCTTTCTTATGAAAGGAAGTGTTTGCACTTTATGCATAGACTATTTTTTCTCTGTTTCAATGTAAAAACAAATTAATGTGACTTTCTTTATTCACTTTGAGGTGTCTAGCTAAGTGACAATAAAATAAGTAATATGGTACTAAAATATATTCATTCACATATCAAAATAAAAGCACCAATTAACTTCCATCAGGTACTTACACTATACTTTCTTGGGATTAAAATGGTGAAAAGCCCTTGAAAAGTTTGGTGGGGAAACAAATATAGAGATAAGCAATTATAAAACAATGTGACTATACCCTCACCAGGTAGCATGAGAGCCATAAAATCAAATCAAGAATCAGTTCTTCTCTTTGAAGCTACAGGAAGAAGTAGTGGATGCTTTATTAGAAATACCTGGGAAATGTTTTATATTACACATTCTAGTGCTCATTCCAACAACATTTGTGGGAAGGAAAGCCCCCAGAATACAAATACTTAAAAAAAAAAACAACTCCCTAGGTAATTCTGACTCTTTCTACTTCTACCCCCACTGGAACCACTGCAAGAAAAGACTCTGATCTCCCCTAAGTTTGCTGAAGGGCAGGAGTTGAGAAAACCTTCAGACAGAAAACAAACTTTGAGTTAAATTTTTATGGGTAAGAAGTCCATTAACATTCTAGAAGAAGGAAATAGTATCTAAGGACACAGAGGAACCAGAAACTTAGTAATTGGGGAGTCTTATACTGTGATGTGTGAGGACAAAGTAGAACAAGCAGTTGGAAAGCTAGGCAGGGACTACATATACTTTATGAAAAACTGGAAATCCCATACTTGTATGATGAGGCAACTGTGCTGTCTGCAGCCAAGTCAAGCAGGGTTAATTTCACATTCGCTACTCTCAGTGATACCAGTGGGGGGAAATGAGGTCATTGTTGTGCACTGTAGCTGAAACTCTGTGTCGGGGAAGACTATTATGGGCAAAGGTGAGCACAATGTTGTTGATGAATTATAGAGGATTTTTAAAACAGTGAGCAACATCCCTGGAGCTACTGATATCTCAGAGATCTTTTAAATGTCCAGATACAAACACATAATATCCACATTATGTGGGAAAGGTAAAGCAATTGTTTTTTTAATTGGCCAAATAAAATTTCACAATTATTCACTGACTACATGCTATTTCTTGGGAATCTTAACATTGGTAACAGCTAATATTTTTAATATTAATATATTTTAGACACTGCACTAGGCATTTTAGCTGGTCAATTATTCCATGGTAATCCTCACAATAACTTTATCAGCTAAGTAGTAGTATTTATTCCTGATATAAAGATAAGGTAACTGAGGTATCCGTAAGTTAAATAACTTCCTTAGAGTACAGAACTGCTAGGTAGCAGAACCAGAATTCACACCCAGGTCTGGCTAAATCTAGACTACAAGCTCTTTATCATTGAGTTGTATTGACAGGGTGGGATAAATAATTATGGACCTCACTCTTCTTCAAGAAACAGAATACTGCCTAACATGAAAACAACCAGGTTGAGGAATAACATTCTAGTCTAGATTCTCTTTATAAACACTGTGTGGCCTCCAGGGTGTAAAAATCCTTCAGTAGCACTCTTCATGGATATTAAGAACATTGCCACCTTTGTAATATAGAAACGGCAGTGTATCATTTTTAGGTCAGTGCTCAAGTTATGATAGCAAAAATGTCTTAGTTGTAGAAGATCACAAAGAATAAAATTACCAGTAACTATAATCTCCAGACTTGAAGAATCAGAGGTTTGAATTTTTTTCTGCCTCCTTGCTGTGTGACAGTGTTTTTAACCTCTCTGGGCCTCCAATTGTTCATTATTAGAACAGGTTTAGCAATACAAACAAATCACAAAAGCCTGTTGTAAAGTATTAGTAACACAACTGCTAGTAGGGGCTTGTAAATGAAAGTACTGCTTTCAAAGCATTGTCACACCGCTGTCCCATGACTGCATGCAGGGCAAACCAAAAAGTCACGACTGTTCATGTAAGCAAAGAGCCAAGTGCTTGAATTTTAAAGAATGGCATTGTCCTCTAGCATCATCAAAATGTAATATTCTTCCTTGGTTCCTCTCGGGCACAGCACATAGTAAAACCAAATACATATTTTAAATCACATACACATATAAAACTTAAAATTAGCGAAGCCATATTCTAGTACTGTGCTTTATTATTTATAAAAAGTTACTTCAAATATTTGACTAAATGAACGATCATTACATGTTGCATTTCAATGATTACCTAACTTGCAAAATTTTTATGTAGAATGCATATATAAAAACATTAATATGGATAAATGAATGTTTATTTGCACAATTTACATTAAATACTATTAAATGCTCTTTAATTTCCCACATTCTTTTATAGCTATTTTTAAAATTAACATTAACCAGATTTCAAAATGCAGATTGCATTCCTAATATACTATGACATTTAACAAAGTACTTATGATTTTATGAAGCCAAGCATTTAGATTAAGGCACTAATAATCACTGTAAGCTAAGAGGTGGCGTTACATATTTTTAAAATTTTATTATCTATTGATTCAACATGTAAATTACTGTAATTGAACAATGATATTGAAAGTATTTAATTTTGGTAAAAGAAATAATATATAGTCAAAGAAGTTTTATTCAATTTAAATCCAGCACAAAAATACATTTTAATGAAAATCAATGATTCTACTGACTGAGACAGGAGTACTGAGCTTCTACTTCCAAAACAGCAATTACATTTTTGAAGTAGAAATAATTGTATCTTATTTATATTTACCAAACATAAATAGTGTTTCCTTAAATATACTTGGCTGGTAAAACAGTTTTCTGAGAATTAGACACAATTTATTTCATCTGGCTATATTTTAAATATACAAATGAATGGTTGTTAGTGCTCTACGTATTGATAGATTCCTTCTGTTGATGAAATACAATGGCTGTTTTCTCTTTCCCGTGCATTTAGAAATGCAAGCAGCTTTGTTACACATAATGACAAATCATTGGACTAGATTTCTCTTTGAGAAAGATTCTAACCAAATACATAAACACTGAACCAACTAAAAGTGTTGTGTAAATTCTTAGAGACCTTAATAAAAACCCTTCATTTTCTTTTTAAAAGCAAATCTAGTAAGGTTAAATGTTTGAGTTTCATGTTTTGACCTAGTAGTCCTTGAACGTGCCAACTCTGAGTCAATTGGAGCATTACCAGCCCTGGACTGATGGCACCACAGCCAGTGTCTTCCAGGATTTGTCCAGGCTGTGATTTTATGGGGCTGTTAGATACACTGGGATAAAGTCTAATGATTTTAGAGTAGGAACTTGTTATAGGGCACAAAACATTCCTGAATGACCTGCCACTGATCTGAAAGAATTAATGAGCCTTTACCTTCTATACTAATATCCTCCCACATGTAGAATAATGTTACGTACTTGGAGAACTTACCAGAATAGAAAATAACATTAAAAAACATTATAAAAAAAGAACCAAAGACCTAGAAGTCTGCAGTATAAAGTGAATTCCACTTTGGGCTTGTGCTAATAAATAGATTGCTTTTGCAGACATAAAGATTGAAAAGGCATAGCCTTATTGGAGAGTAATGGTGACTTTGAAAGTAAGCTCGCAGGATCAAAAATGTCATTCTGTGCTCCCATGACAGAGTCTTTCTAAATCTAACTAGTCTTTCTAACTTCCTCTTAAGGATTGGCCAAGGTTGTTCCAACCAGAGACATTGCTGAAAAATCAGCCTGGTTGAGAAGGCTCCATTGTGCTTAGAAATGGAATAGAAAAGACAGAATAAACAAGAAACCACACAGAAAGTTCGTGGTGCAAACACCTGAGGAAAGCCAAAGTGAATTCCACATATGGAGGGCACAGAGATAATTATCAACTTTGGGGCCTGAGACAAGAAATTAAAGCCAAGGAGTAAAGATAAAGCAAAAATCATATTGGATAAGACTGAGTGGAATGGGATAGAGGCCACTGACATGGGACAGAAATGTAGGAATCCTAAGAATTTGTTTTTATGGGTCAGCCTCTGTGTGTAGTGGTACTGAGGTGGCTTACAATTCCTGAGAGGGAAAAGTGTCATCTATTCAGCCATTAGATTTTCACATTTAGTGAGGCATATTGGCACTGATGTTGAGGGTGACCCCAATGTCTGTGTTAGAAGAGGCACAGGCATTGAGTTGGGTGAGGGGTAGAGGACCCCAGCCCCACAAAACCCTTCAAACCATACTGTCCCTCCACCAGTTCTGGTTGGGAAAGTCCTGAACACTCTGCAAGTAAAATGCAAAATATGCATTCCTGAAGAAAATATCATGCTTCCAAAATCATGCATTAAAAACAAGAAGGGTTACAGGATAATGGGTTATATCAGACCACTCAAACCTATACAATTTGATTAGAGAACTTACAAAAGAGTAACTGTAGTAGCATACTAACACAGTTAAAAATATATCTTAGTTTCTAATAAATAAGGAAAGACTTCAGTAAACATAGGATTTTAACTTTCAAGAAAATTTGAAGGCAACTTGATGGAAAGGGAGGTAAGGACCTATTGAGGCTGCTGAGCTATAAAGAGCAAAATGCACAATCTGGGAACACCACAGCAAGAGGGACAAAGTCAATGTCCACATCAAGTCAGGAAAAACGACATTAGGTAAAGTATCATCCTGTAAAGAACCACATAACTTCAGCTTGCTGTGTTCAGCTGTGCTACTATACTTTGCTTCTGTTACTTTTGGTGCAAAATGTTAATAATTTGGAAAAAACATGTATGAACCAACCTAAATTCACATTATATTGACATCATTCCTGAATTAACCAATTGTGTATCAGCTAATCCAATACATTTGAGTTTGCTAGGAGAGTAAGGAGAAGGGGGAGAGAGTTGAATTTTAATCTAAAGTTCAAAGCAATAAAACAGAAGAGAAAAGGCAGTGGTGGTCTCTAAGCTGTTTTCCCCACTGAATTTCAGTCTACTTCTCAATCGGGAAGATTCTTAGAGATCTAAAGTCAAAATTTAAGACTCTGAAATTCTCTGTAGATCAGCTACTTGGGAAACCCTAGCATAGTGACTGCTTAAGGGGATTCAAAAATACAATGTATCTTAAATCATCCTGTGGACTGATGAGGAAATTTTAACTCGATTCATCACTGAGATACACATTATCATAGGTGCAAAATTACCATGTTCTCTCCAACTGGACTTGACTTTAACAAACATCAGTTGTTAGATTAGAGTGGAAAATGTTTTCTTTATGTCAGTTATAATCATAATTATTAAAGGAAAGGATAATATATTTAAATTGCAATAAATTTCATTAATCCTACGAAAGAAAAAAATGTATCATCATTTGTTATGAATAAGCCTTTTTACTCTTCTCTGATCTAGGCTGATCAGACCAACCTGGCATGTTTCAGAGAATTTCATTCTGCTCTGAGCATAATAATATTGACCAACAAGAGTGTGTCCAGATGAGAATAACCAGGAAGGTGGAAGCCCTGCAAGCATAACATAAGAGGAAGAATCAAAAAGTCTGGGCATATTCTTCTTGGAAAAAGGCAAGTTTAGGGAGCTTGTTATTTTAAAGGGCCATAACCTAACAGAAAGAAGTAGACCTCTAAGTTGGTACAACACAAGGCAGAACTAGAACAGTGAATGGAATATGAGAGGTAACAAGGACTTACTCATGATAGGAAATGTCCAATATCAAAGCATCTAGTAGTATAAGATTGATTTTACCAACACTGAAAGTATCCAGATTGAAAAATCTAGGTATCAGGGATGTTGCATCGTGCATTTCAATACTGAGCGAAATCTGGACTAGATGACCTTTAAGCCATATTCTTTGATGTTCTAAATCTTTACTCCTAACCATTTGGGAATAGTATATATTATACTGTGACGTTGCTTCCCCATGATCTTTTGGTTATATGAATGTTTCTGAAATTTTGCCTGGATATCAAAACCAGGAGTTTTTGAAAAGTGCAAATACACGTTCCATTCCAAGCCACTTGAGCAGCATTTCTGATCAAGTGGGAAATCTGTATTTTCAATGGCAACAGGTGACTATGCTGAATCCAGACATCTTTTCAAAGCATTGGGCTTCTAAGGTCAAAACAATGGACTCGGTTTGTGACCACCTAGAGGGGTGGGATAGGGAGGGTGGGAGGGAGACACAAGAGGGAGGAGATATGGGGATATATGTATATGTATAGCTGATTCACTTTGTTATAAAGCAGAAACTAACACACCATTGTAAAGCAATTATACTCCAATAAAGATGTTAAAAAAAAATGGACTCCATCCCTTTATTGACTGATTAGATTTTCAAAGTTGTGTTTTAGTGACTAAAGACTGGGCACTTTTAACTCAACAGCCAATTTTATTATGGGAAGGTTTATGTGTGAAAGGACAGCTAAGCAATCCTACTACTACTAATAATTGTAATAATTGCTTAGAGGACTGTGCCCAGCACTTCATATGCATTGTCTAATTTTATTAGCACAAGCTTATTAAGTCAACCTCTAAATACTGCTTTTGTTACTTTACTGGAGGATGTAGAGCCAAGACACTTTGCTGAAATCATAGACTATCAGAAACTTAGCTATTTGAAATCAGATCAGTAAAAATGGAACAGTCCACTCTTTTTTTTTTAATAAATTTATTTATTTTATTTTTGGCTGCGTTGGGTCTTCGTTGCTGCACGCGGGCTTTCTCTAATTGCAGAGAACGGGGGCTACTCTTCGTTGCAGTTTACGGGCTTCTCACTGTGGTGGCTTCTCTTGTTGTGGAGCACGGGCTCTAGGCACGCGGGCTCTAGTTGTGGCTTGCGGGCTCTAGAGCACAGGTTCAGTAGTTGTAGCACACGGGCTTAGCTGCTCCGTGGCATGTGGGATCTTCCGGGACCAGGGCTCGAACCTGTGTCCCCTGGATTGGCAGGCAGATTCTTAACTACTGTACCACCAGGGAAGTCCCTCAAGTCCTCTTTTTAACCCTGTGTCTTCCTTTGCTTGGTGAGATGCTCCATGGTTCCTCTGGTGTGCCACCTGTCTTGATGTGACAAGTTAATAAGACTAACTCTGTTGGACTATAGATATGTCCTTGATGTTCTTTATCAGATGGGCTCTATCAGTAGATATTAAAATCCTTAATTTAAAGACCAGTAAAATAAGGTTCAGAAAAGAACTTAGTCAGGATCACATAGTAAGTGACAGAACTGGGATTCCAACCCAGGTCTATATGATTTCAAAACCCATTCTCTTAACACTATGCACACAGAGTCAGAGAATGTTAGAGCTGAAAAGGAAACTAAGGTATGCCAGACTGCTAAATTTAAATGAAAAACTAGGATTAGAATCCAGGTGTCCCTACCTCCCAACCCCTATCACATGGGTAGTTTTGTTTTCATTGAGCTGCCAATCAGCAACTTTTCAGGCTTTTCCTTTAGCTTGCACCTTTTGTGGATCCAGTATGTTCCTGGGGTTTGGGAGATACCCTGAGCCTTCACTGAGACTCTTAACACTGGTAACTTCAGGCAGTACCCAGAACTCCAGATATTTCCTGATTATTCCCTCCCTGATGGATGAGAATATAACCAAATCAAACTAACACATTTCAATTTTCATAGCTGCAGAAACACAATGCATCAAGCTTTCTAGATATAGTTAACAGACTATTGCCCTAAAATGAGTGAATTAAGTGAAAACATCATCCTCTTCCGTTTCCACTCATCCCAATATCAGAGTACATGGGTGACCACCCATGCTAGGTCTGTAGTTAACCCTGAGTTCGTGTTACCCAAGTCCTGCCATTGTGAAGCTGCGTAAGGCAGCAACAGCCATCAAAACTCAAATATTTACAAATTATGACCACTTTTTAAATGAAACCCCTCAGATCCCACTAAAATATCCCTCACTGCCTAACAGTGGCATCCATCTTAAGCCACTGATTTTTATATATGGCAACTATCCAATGTTATTCAATGCAAATATAATGGAAGGTAATCAAAATCATGCAAATGACACATGGTTTCATGCAGTGATGGAAGTGTTATGAGAGAACTGTCTGATAAAATACAAGGGGATTATTAAACAGTGCCTGGCAGATTTATATCCTTTAACAATTGAAGAGAGAAATTATGGAATGGGCTCTTTAAAAGATAATGATTTGAATATCAAAGGTTCTGAAAAAATTAGGTAACTCCTTGAAGAGTTTTGCAAAAACAAATCTCTTTATGATTGTGCTGTGAAAACAGATGACAATATTTTTTAAAAATTATCTCACACACACACACACAAAGACTTCATCTATTCTTAATTCATGCTAATATATCCCCACAATTGTAAGATAATTTATTTCATTTTGTGTTCATCTTTCTTTTTCAAGATAAAATTTTAACTATAACTTTACTTTCAAGAAATTTTAGGGCCCATTTAAACTGTATTAAATTTAAACGTCTGCTTTCTGCTAACAACCATCTCTGGATGGTGGGAACTCCTGAACCCCTTTTTTCAGTGAGACATATGTGTGTTTGGGAATCCTCACTCTCCCTTCTCTTGCAGAGCTTGACCTTTTTTCTTTCCTTGGTTGTACCTTCTTCATCACACAGGATGTGTGTCCACACACATCAGCCCTTCACTTAGTCCTACCCTCTCTGAGTTAGCTTCCATGGCCCCTTCTCCTCAAAGTGCGGTCTGCAGACCAGCCACTCTGACCACCTGGGAGCTTGCTCAAACTGTAGAATCTCAGGCCCTGCCCTCAACTTCTGAAGTAAAATTTACATTTAACAAGACCCCCCAGTGATTCATATGCACCTTAATGTTTAGCACTGTTCTCGATGATTCCCCAGCACTTTTTCTGCAATACTGTATTTCATGAAATCTAGAGTTTATTCTTGTCGGCCTCCACATCTAATAATTCACAAAATTCTATGTAAATTGCCTAGCCCATGTGTTATCCTTCCTCTGTACATCTCAGTTCTTACCGGTGCATCCAAATAGCCCCCTAACTGCTCTCCCAGCTGTCAAACTCCTCCTTGCCCCTCTCGCCAGTATTTATTGCATCTTTTCTGAGTAATCTTCCCCCAAATAACAAACAAGTTTGCTATCACTCTCCTTCCTGCAACTCTTGAAAGACTAGTTGTAGTAAGATCTAATCTCCTCGGAGAGCCACAAGCACCAGCTGGTCCCTGCTGCTACCTCTCCAACCCCATCTCCTCCCTCCCCCCAACCCACCAGGCGCTTTTCACTGGCCCCAGTCCAAGCTACTTAGAGCTCCCTAAAGAACATGTGATCTCTGACACCTTGGTGGTACATTTTCACATGCTGTTCCTGGGGCAGAATGGCCTTTCCTTCCTGATCTACTTAGGAAATTCTACTGAATCCACCTAAACCCACAGTCTCCTGAAGCTTTTTCTATCCCACCCAAACTGAATTCATTGCTAACCTGTTTATGTCCTACTACATTTTGTACAAATTACATAGCACATTATATTGAAATTATTTTATACGTGTTTTTCTCTCGTTTCTGAGATCCTAAATGAGTGAATTTTATTAATCTTTGATCTCTAGCATTTAGTGTTTAGCATATAAAGGATGATCAATAAATCCCTATTGAATGCATAAGTAATTCACCGTGAAACAAACGTTGCTCCTCAAATAATTCTAAATGCAATTTTTATAGAAAAATACTAACTTATACATGTATTTTGATAGATATTAATAAATATATTATTGAAAGGAAAACTATTTAAGAAAGGACACATTTTTTATCATGGGCATGTTTCTGAATCACTCTTAGAAGAAAAATGAGGTGCACATGAATGATGTATTACCATTACTGAACAGTAGTTACGAGCAGTCTCCAGTTTTAAGTTCAATAACCTCTTGAAAACCTTACGACCACAGTAAGAGGTAAACCATAGCCTAAGCATGCATGCTTGAATGTTTAGAAAAGGGAACTTTTGTTTATTTTGTTTTGTTTTAAATAGTGTTGAATAAGTAGAAAGGTAAAACATAAAACTTCCAAATTTGAAGTGTAAAATACTAGAATTATTTGTGCTTAAATTGTAGCTATACAGCCTAGGCTGTTAAAAATTGGGAACACATCAGAATCACCTGGGGAGCCCTTGCAACCATACTAGTATCCTACTTCAGTGCAGGACACTTAGGTGAAAGTGAAAGAGAAAAAGAAAGAAAGGAAGGAGAATAAAGGGAGGGAGAGGGAGAGAGAAGAAGGAAAGGAGGGTGGAAGAAAGGGTGGAAGATAAAAAGGAAAGAAGGTAGAGAGAGAAGGGAGAAGGAAAAGTAGGGAGGGAGGGAGGGGAAGGGAAGGAGAGAGAGAGAACGCACTGCAAAGACAATCTACTTTCAATAATGGCAAATATTTCAGCACTCCTCATGCTATACCCTATCTGCATACATTTTACCAGACACTTGACAAGAAGCATCTATACTAGAATTAAATTTTCAGCCGTATGCTTTGACTCATATTATATGTAAATATTAGAATTCAAACTACTCCTTGTTGACATGTGCACGTAATTTTAAATACTATTTTCTTGATAATGCAAGGTCCTTCAAGAGCTTTGATATTTCTATTTACCTCTCCTCCTTCTCAAGGAAAATGCTGTTTTCACAATAATGTTCATTTTTTCTATTCTCTTTTTTCACTCAATAGCCCTATATTATTATGGTTTAAGTAAATATCATGATTTTATTTTATTAATTGGAAGAGAGGTAAAAATGTACTAGGACAAATGATGCATATTGACAAAGGAAGGGCTGAAGAATATAATTCTCTACTCTTTGAAGCATAGCACAAAATTCCTTATGACTTAAATTTTATTTTATTTTTGGGTCCATAGTAAAGTACACTGTCCATTTCCCTGAGTTAAAAATTAAGAGAATTAAGAGCTAAACTTTTAAAACCAGCTCAAGCACTATCTTTTTCCTGACCATTTCACTAGAAGGTACCAATCTCCTTTTCTTTTAGTCCTCCACTATATCTCTATAAGATTGGAACTATTCAGTTTATCTGCACATATTTGTTTATAGTCTGTTACATTCCCAGATTGATAAATTACCCAAAATATGAGGCTGTACCATATTAATCTTGCATTTTTCAGTATTGTACTGTTCCTGGCCCAAAGAATGTACTTAATAAATGTTTAATAGATCAATGCCTTGAAAAGTCAATGAGAGAGGGCTTCCCTGGTGGCGCAGTGGTTAAGAATCTGCCTGCCAATGCAAGGGACACAGGTTCGTGCCCTGGCCCGGGAGGATCCCACATGCCGCGGAGCAACTAAGCCCGTGCGCCACAACTGCTGAGCCTGAGCTCTAGAGCCCGCAAGCCACAACTACTGAGCCCAGGTGCCACAACTACTGAAGTCTATGCGCCTAGAGCCCGTGCTCCACAACAAGAGAAGCCACGGAAATGAGAGGCCCGCGCACCGCAGCAAAGTGTGGCCCCTGCTCGCCGCAACTAGAGAGAAAGCCCACCCACAACAACGAAGACCCAACACAGCCAAAAATAAATAAATAAATAAATTTATAAAAAAAAAAAAAGGGCTTCCCTGGTGGCGCAGTGGTTGAGAATCTGCCTGCCAATGCAGGAGACACGGGTTCGAGCCCTGGTCTGGGAGGATCCCACATGCCGCGGAGCAAATGGGCCCGTGAGCCACAATTACTGAGCCTGCGCATCTGGAGCCTGTGCTCCGCAACAAGAGAGGCCGCGATAGCGAGAGGCCCGCGCACCGCGATGAAGAGTGGCCCCCGCTTGCCACAACTAGAGAAAGCCCTCGCACAGAAACGAAGACCCAACACAGCCATAAATAAATTAATTAAAAAAAAAAAAAAAAAAAAAAAAAAAAAAAAGTCAATGAGAGAATAATGACATACTTCTGCTTATATTTTTCTAACAACAGAAAATAATACATAATTAAGCTGGGAAATGTGGAGAGAACAAAAAATATTAGGAAGCAGAAAAAAATCATCTATTTAACGTCAATAACAAGAGATAACCTTTGTCAACAGTTTTCCTTTACTTATCCATTGTCAAGTTCATATATATGTCATTGGACCCCTTTCAGATGAGTATTCACAAAGGGAGCTGTTTCTAAGTCAAGTTACTTCTGTCCTCCTAAAACTGTTTTTATAAGGTCAGTAGTTCTTAAATGTGTTGAAACAAAAAAGGACAAGCAAATGAGGTAATGAGCTTGTACAGCTTCATCTATGTGATGGCTATTTTAATGACCTGGCCTTAACTGTTTTTCTAACCCCCTTTTATAAAACTATGTAACTCTCACCACACTCTCAATGAGGAAGCTTGCCTGACTTGTTTCAAGTCCAGATCTTTAGACATTTATGTTTAACTATGTTTGTCTGCTGGAGCTTTCTTTCAAATCACAAAACAACTGTAACTACACATACTGATGAGGGGACAATGCTGACAAATAAGTAGCTAATGCTGCTACGTACAAATTAACTCTGCAGAGCTCCTGCTGTTTATGTGAATTTGTTAAAAAGCAAGCTACAAATGTAATCTTCTTTTATACTTTGATGTTTGGGGTTATTTACTACTACCAGAATTTTGGTTCCTGCTAAACATACATTTCAAGAGGGAGATAAGCTTTATGAAACAACTTACAACAACCTTTCAGAAAATTGCACATTTCAAGATCCAATTTTATTCTTTCACGCTACCACTGAAACAGTCTTCTTTCTGATCACCAGGCAATTTTCCAACCTCTTTGAGATTTCTTTCTAAACAATTTCCTCCAGAAAAGCTTTTGGCAATAATTTAACACTTGTCTGCCCTGGTGAGTTGGGTGAATTAGAAAAACCTGAAAATAGATTCCAATGAAAATGAAGCAGGGACTGAACACTTACCTGAGTCAGTGTCTCCCTGACCTGGCTCTGTCACATTCAAAGATAAACTCAATAAGTGAAGACACATTACTTTTAATTTTTGTGCTCAGCTTTAAGTATTCATTTAGTGAGAGCATGCAATGACTAAACTGCATTGCTTCCCCCAAATAATTCCAATTATTTTAAAAAGATTAAACTTGAAATAGTTGTTATAATACTGTTATTGCATGTGTTTTGTGTGTGTGTGTGTATGTGCATATATGTGTGTGCATAATACTTAAGAGCATACTTAGAATGTGACAGTTGAGGTTCAAATACTAAACTTGCCCTTAATTAGTTGTGTGACCTAGGCTAGCTTACTTAACTTCTCAGTGCCTCAGTTCCTCATCTATAAGCTGGTTATAGTAACAATACCAACCTCATAGGGTTTGTGTGAGAATTAAATGAATTCATACAAATAAAGTTCTAAGAACAGTGCCAGGCAGACAGGCTTAAATAAGTGGCTCCTCAAGGCTGGCCTGTGGGATGGGTATGCTTTAGACCCTTTCTAGGATACTGCTGGCAGCCAATCCCTATGAACCAAGCATATTGGAATCAAGAATATTTTACCCTTTTAAAACTCTTAAAGCTAAACCTTTACATTGGTAATTTATACAAAATTTGATGGTCTTCACTTCCTTATTGCTAACAATTTCTATCTCTATTCTCTCTTCTATAAATATGGGGAAAAGATACATAAACTTCTTTTGCACTAGAGTAATGATGACAAATATTGACTGAGAACTCCTTGTTTGCCAAATCTTGTGATAAGGGCTTTATATGTAGATGTTTATTTCATCCTCACAAATTCCTAAGGAATCAGGTTCTCTTGTTATCCCCGATTCACACATAGGGAAACCGAGGCTCTGGGAGGTCACACAGCCAGCTGTCTAGTAGTGTCAGAGCAGAAAGCGAGGAGGGGCTTGTGTAACTGCAAAGATCGAAGCTGAGCTCTTAAGTATGGCACTATATCATGGAAGGGACTATATAGGATATTCAATTTAATCTCTTCATTTCCCAGTTGAACGACCCAGAGCAAAGCAATGACTAAGTGATGCAAAATTTAAGTCTTTTGCCTTACAGTCTGAGGGTCTCTCTGTCACACCACTTTGCATCCTCCTTTCCTCTAGCCTAATCCTGGATTTATATTTTTTCACTTCTTCAATTTTGAGTAGAAAGTCAGAGTAAAAAAAAAAAAACATGTTTGCCCTGAATATATTCCTCCCCCACACATCCATTTTTTCTCCTTTGAAGTAGCAACAACAGCTGCCAACAGAGGATCCCCCGGGCTTATAGAGCATCAGTCGGCTTCTCAGATGAAGGCAAAGATGAGAAGACAGAAATCCCTCCTTTAGAGAACTTTGCTAATGTTTTTCACTCAATACATTCTTTCTTTAGTGAACACTTTTAAGACAACCCTGAAACCTCAAGGCAAGAATGGCAAAGCGCTGAATTCTAGGAGCTACAAGTGGTCCCTAATTGATTGCCAGGAGCCAAATGAAAGGAAGTTGAGTGAATGGACACTTAGATCTCCATCTTCTCCAATTCATTTTATTTAAACTCATCCTTTCCATAGCCTACAGTCCCTTCCATCCTACCCTATGTTATTAGAGACAAACTTCATTAGCCAAAGGCAAGAGGAAGAGAAGACTGCTTTCGTATTTATTCAGGGTTCCAGTGACTTGAGGCTTATCAAGAGAAGTCAAAATAAGAGAGACAGTACTTCTTGGCTTAGACCAAAAGTGCTTGCATTCTAAATATCAAATTTGGAAGGAAAAAGCATTCTTAACTTTTAAGTTTACACTATGTTTTTACTCAGGTATACATCCATCATGTACATGTAAAAACACACATGCAAAATGCAATAATATTACACTGGCTCATTTTGCAACAAGGGGGGGCTCTATTTTAATTTTTGCATTTAAAATGGTCTCCATTTTACAATGAGGGAAGTTCAGGAACAAAACAGTAATATATTAATTTATGCATTAATTTAATACTTACTGATAACCTGCTATGTACTAGGTACTCTCCTAGGCATAGAGAATACCCCAGTGAACAAAATAGGCAACGTTCCTGCTTTCACGGAACTTTATTTCTAGTGGAGAAAACAAATAACAAGATGAATAATTAAAATATATAGGAGCCTAACCTGTGATAAGTTTTAAGGAGAAAAAATGTAAACCAGCAAAAGACAACATGAAATGATCAGATGAAAAGTGTAGAAATTTGAGATAGTGTGGTCAGCAAAGATCTTATGAGAAAGTGATCTTTGAATTAAAACAAAAAGGAAGTGAGAAGACATTTGAGAGACTGGAAGCCCTGAGGTGGAAAATTATCTTGCATCTCTGAAGAACGAGAGTGACTCCAGTGAAGGGAAGGGTTATAAGAAATGAGATCAGAGAAATAAGAGGAAGCCAGATCATGCAGAACCTTGTGGTTCATGCTAAATATTTTCACTTTTACCAGGAGTGAAATGGGAATCTATTAAAGAGTTTTAAGGAGAGGAATAACATAATCTGACTTACAATTTAACAGAATCACTCCGGTTGGGGGGTTAAAAAAGGACTGAAGTGGTACAAGGTCAATAATCAGTGGCTCTTGTAATAAACCAGATGAGAGATGATGATGACTTTGGAGCAGCATGGTGGCAGTGAGAGTGGTGTAAAATGGCTGAATGCTGGGTATATTTTGAAAGTAGAGATGAAAAGACCTATTGATGAAACTGATAAGAGATGCGGAAAAAAAAGAAAAAGTTAAGGGTGAAATCTAACTTTTCAACCATGGAATTGAAATGAAGAAGACTATAGGAATGGTTGCATGTATATAATTTTTTGGTTTATTTCTTTTGTTTTCTTTTGTTTGCTGGAGATGAGAAAGGCATATCAGAAGCTCATTTTTTTTAACATGTTCAATTTAAGATGTCTATTAACCATCCAAGTGGAGATGTCAAGTAGATAATTGGATATACAGGTCTGAATTGATAGGAGAGGTCTGCGAGGAAGAAATGAATTTGGGAGTCATTAGCATATAGATGAGGAAGAATCGACAAAAGAGACTGAGAAAGATAGGTCAGAAAGTAGAAGGAAAACTAGGTGGATATGGTATCCTCGAAGACAAGTGAAGAAATTATTTCAGGAAGGATAAAGTAAAAGTCTAATGAATGCTATTCATAGGTCAAGAAAGTTGATGACTGAGAATTGACTGCTGGATTTAGCAACACGGTATCACTGGTAGCCTTGATAAAAGTGGTATCAGTGGAGTAGAGAAGTGTGAACAAAACCTTGATTAGGGAAAGAGAAACTGAAGATGGTGAGTATAGACAACTCTCAGGAAGGTATGCTGCAAAGGGATAGTGAGTGATAGGGGAAATAAATGGAGAGAAAATAGGATCAGGAAACTATTGTTTACCTGTTTGTATTTAAAATGAGTGATATAAGGGGGTGTTTATATCCTGCTGTGAATGGCCCATTAAAGTGGGAAGATTTATTGATGTCAGTAAGAGAGGAAAGGATTAAGAGAGCTGTCATTGAGTTAATGAGATGGATGTGATCCACTCAAGGGTGGTCCAAGCATGGCAGAATGAGCATCAGCTAGGAGACTGTCAGAAATGCAAATTATTTGGCCCTGTGCTAGAGCTAATAAGTCAGACTCTCAGGGTGGGACAAAGGAATCTGGGTCTTATCAAGCTCTCCTGGTAATTCCTATGCATGATAGTCTGAAAAGCACTGATCTAGTGCAGAGTGGGGGAATCAACCTTACCTAGGAACACAAACAATTTATCTGTGGAACAGGAGAAAGGGTAGAGTCATGTGGGCACAGGTGAGGTAGGTGGGTAGGTAGAGTAATAGGACCTTACGGAAGTTCTCTTGTAATTGCTTTGACTTCTCAGTGAAGGAAGAAGCAAGAACATCAGTCCTTTTTCTCTATTTTGAGTTGGACTATTAGCTCCAGAGACCCAGAATGACTTTGTGTCACTCAGCAAAGTTGTATTATTCTCTTCATCCTCTGTGACTGAGTATGAAGTCAGCATAAACTTTAAGCCTCTTCCTCTACTTTATGCCACTCTTCCAATTTTTCCTCCTTGCTAGCAAGAGTCTACTTTGTTTTTTCTAGAGGTCACTTTGGTTCACCTATTCTTTTAGTCAAGCTAGGTTCCCCAGAAACCAACACACACCCCTACCATACAGATAGTCCCCAGACTAGCAAGTGTACTGAGTACCAAAGCAATGTTAAACTTTTGTGCTCCAGATCAAAGAAAAATAAAATTCCAATGACAGCACATGCCAATATTACATAAGATTACCTATAAGTCTTTCTTGGTCATTAATTATTTGCTTACTAATTATTTACTATATAGGTTTATCATGAAATCACTCTGAATAATAAAAAGTCTACCATAAAATATCTAATGAATAAATATATTAATCAAGTAACTTCCTCTCCCACACTCCTCACATGTATTCAATCACTGAGTGCTATCGATTTCACCCCAATTCTTTACGGTATCCATCCTTTTGAGCTCCACTGACAGTTTCTTGTTCTAGGCCCTCATCATCTCTTGCCTAAACTATGAGAATATGCTCCTAAGTGACATTCCTGTCTCTGATATGCTTTGCTGTTCCTACAACCCCCATCGGCCTATCCTGCATCATGAAAATGCCAACGTAATAATTTCAGACATAAAACTAATGACTTCACAGCCTTGCTTAAAATTCTTGAATTACATCCAAGATAATATCCAAACATCTTCGGCTGTGAAGCCCTGGGAGTTGGTAACTGCTAGTATTTCCAGCCTTGTCTCTTGCTACTTTACTCCATCAACATTCACACCATGCTTGTGGGACTTCTGTAACCACTGGGTTTCCGGTCCTGAACACAGGTTGCTACATCCACATAGAAAAATCAGCTTCCCCATCTGCAAACAAGAACCCAACTTATAAAATGGAAATTATAATCAATTTACTAGATTATGAGAGCAATGCAAACTATTTAACCTTTTACAAATCATAGCTATTTTATTTCCCATAACTAACAATCATTATAATTTAAGCTTTTCTATTTCAATGTGTGCCATTTAAATGTTTTTTTTTTTAAACCACACATTATAGCTTTTACATTGTTCATAAACATCATCAAATCATAAACTTTCACTGTTGTTCTCTTTCAGTTCTTCAGTGCAGGTATTTGCGTCTCTGGGAAATTGCAAGAAGCCTTCCATTTATATTGTATTTTTCTTTATTTCTTCATTTCTTTTTAATTTGCAAGTAAGAGTACTGGTTTCCCCTGACATTCATGCTATATTCTTCTAAAGAAGCTATTATTTTGTTGATTGATAGCTCATTAATAAGTATACTTACCATCTGCCATGTTGCATCTTAAATTATCCAGTAATTGCATTTATATTAGTTTTCAATTTTGGAAATTAAGCTCTTAAAAGACACTCTTCTCCTTTATTAAAGTCAGGTAGAGTTCCTGGTAATTTTTCGAACAACTAGATTTGTATATCCACTTTTTGTTACTGCCACATTGTAATAATAATGTAAAATTTAACAGTCCTTTCTATGAATGCTGTTATTTAATACTAAGTTTAATATATAAACTATGGTGCTTTTATGTTAAATTTTTCATATGATACGATTTTTGAAAAAGACAAAAATACGTAATATTTGGTTTTCTGGGCACTGTGGTTAAAAAATAAGGGTCAGCTGAAATCATCTGGATGTATTCTGAAGGAGAAAATGTAGCCTGGATTTCAAGGTAATATATGCAAGGAAGATTTGAGGAGTCTCAGTATTCACCCCAGTTTAAAGCTGTTTTGAAGAATAAAGGCACACACACCTTTATAAATATCTATGTCTTTCAATTTTATTAAAGATATTCTCTATTTCTCCTGCCAAAACTGTTTAAGAAAATACATATCTTTCCAGATACAAACAATTCCAGAATTCTCCTAAGGAATCAAAACAGTATTTTTTTCCTTTTCATATGATTCTTTTTCACTTAATTTTCATTCACCCATATTTCCCTTCATGTCTTCTCTCTGTATTTTTATTTTAAACCACATATATTATATAAGACAATGGCCTCTGATTTATTCCATTTGGGACCTGAGATTTGGATGTGGGCAATTTTGCAGTATTTGTAAAAAGAATATAATAAAATTACCCATAAGCCGCAAATTCAATATACACATTTGCCGTCGGAACTCTAATAAACAGATCATTGAATTTTACAGCTGGAAGGGGCCTTGGAGAGCAGGGAGTCCACCCCCCACATATCGTAGGAAAAAAAAAAAGTGAAGCCAAGGAGTTTTAATTCACTGGCCAGTCACTCAACTAACTGCAAGAGAACAAGGAGCTAGACCTCAGACTCCCCGGGGAGTCACAGAAGCCAAGTCTTGTGCTTTTTTAATGTCACATGTTCTCTCATGACATAGACTTGCGGTACTGGTCTGTCATTCTTCACAAGGTGAAAATAGAGTTAACTGAGTTTGCTGTGTGCCTGAGAAACTGCTAAGCATTCACTCGTGAAAGCAAAACTGGGAACCTATGAAATTTCTTTATCAGGAGCTTTTCTCCAAGGCTGCCTTTTCTGTCTGTTCACATGTAAGGTGCCTAGGGCAATGTCCTCCACAGGCAGTAGCTATTAATCTCTGACATTTTTTTTTAAGAGGCAACAGTGCTAATTTTAGGTTACTATATAAAAAATAATAATTTCTTACTCAATATCTAATCATCTTGGATATTCTCTGCAGACTCTGTTTTCATGTTTTGTCTAAAAGCACTTTTTTCCATGCTCAGAGAAATCTGTGGATATTAAATTTGGTGTTTGAAATGGGTGCTTTGACAGACCTCAATTTAAGGGTGCTATGTTTTTTTATGAAGGATAAAGAGCAGCTGATTATACTGACAGAAATCCCAGAGGCACTGAACTCTGTTGATGGTAACTGACTATATAGTGGAGCAGGAAAAGCTCAAATTTCCTCCTTCCTTCAAGCTCTGCTCTAACAATTACCAGCGAAGCCAGAATATTTTGTTTGATGATCCAGCAAAGTATCTGGTAAAGGAGGAAAAGGAAGAGCAGGGCACTTCCTGTGAGGGTGAGGGAAAGAGGTTCTGTGAGCTTTCCCTGCATGATTAGAGCTTGGGAAGTTGATCTCTTTTCATGCTGTAGATGTGGCGTGCTGCAGTCACGCCTCCCGCTGCCAGCCCAGAACCGGGATCTTAATCAGTCACTATGAAAACTCATTAGCTCCATAGCAATGAGTCTTCCACTGCTGAAGCTTGGCGCTGTGCTTAGCACCATGGCAATGATATCAAACTGGATGTCCCAAACTCTCCCATCCTTGGTAGGACTGAACACCACGAGGCTATCAACGCCAGATACCTTAGTAAGTCACTCCGGTGGGTTTGGCCGTCTTGGGAAGTAAGTGCATTAAACCAGTGGGCTTTATTTTGTAAATTGCAAAGGCTGAGATTTTGCTTCTCTATTTACAGGTCTTCTTCAACAATACAATATTTATGTGGTAACTTTAGTCATGGATGTTCCTTTAGGAACACTTTAAAGTTACATCAAAGAATAAACGAACTGCCTGAGAAATTAGCTGTGAAAGGAAATACTAGATTCATTAAATTCTTAATGAAAAGCTTTAATTTATATTGTTCTGAGGTTTTGAAGAATTCTTTCTTTTAAAATGTTTTGTTTCTTATTATTTTACTTCTTTTAACATCTGTAAAAATCCCCATAATTTTTCCTACAGAATATGCTATAGGGTATATTCTAGCTAATCTAGTTTTACTATAGCAGGTTCTTCTTTGGAATTCAATTCCTGTGACTGGAATGCATTCAGTCAGAGAAACCAACCTCTTTTAAACATAAATGAATAAAAAAAAAAAAAACCTCAGCAATTTAAAGCATGACCAAAAAAACCTTTAAGAGAGCTAAGAATCATGAACAGAAAACTTACTTGATAAAATCATCTCCCTGTATTGTTTAATTTTTTCATAAAGTCTTCTCCTGTCACAAGTCTAACTCCTGTAGTCTTCATTAGTCTACAATTAGTGGCTTTTTAACCCTTCCCACATTATAACAAATGTCTTTTCTCATGGTTTATTTAGCAATACTCTAAAACATTTCAAATATAAATGAAAACTATTGGTTTTTCAAATAGAAGCTTACAAATTGAAATAGAAGGAATATCCTGGAAAAACAATTTCCCTGCTAGCAAATAAAAAGTACAGAAACAATTAGTATTCAGAGCCCTTTACCTTTTTATCTTTATCTGTTTTTTACCATTGGACTGCTCCCACAGATCAGAAAAAGTCAGATACTTAAAAAAAAAAAAGCAACTCTCCATTTTGAAGATATGTTTGCAGTTACTAATAATAATTACTCTATCAATCAATGTGTAACTGAGTCAGATCAAATTAATTACATAATTTGCCAGATTCACCTGGTGCTCAGGGCAACAGCAGAGCACATGTGAGGCACACTTTGACCTGCTTTTATATTTTTACCTCCCTTGAATCACTTATGGTACCTCAGTGCCTCCATTATTGAGATTTCCCCTCCTTCCCTGTATGATGTGTGTGGCAGGAGGGACGTAAAAGACATTTGTAGTTATAAAGAAACCATGACATGGCATCAATAAGCAATCACAAAACAAAGAAATTTACATTATTTAATATTTACTGAGCCAAATTTCCTCAATGTTCAAGTACCTGGTGACTTTTAACAACTTAGTTGTTGAATTAACTCTTTCAAGAAATGAACCTAAGCTAAGCAATTCATGAATAAGCTATGTTTCAAACTTGGTACCTTGGTTCTGATATGTATATTTTCTGTGTCTACAGATATTGGTTTGGTTATTTCCTGTTTCTTGTTGATGGAGGAGAATCACAACTTTCCAAAAGTATGCATGATTCTTTTAGAACTTCTTGCTCTCTTATGAGTTTAAAGTAAATCCATTTTCTTTACCTTCTGATTAGTAATCTGTTGGTTGAAAAATATAAAATATTGGTATGGTCTACAAATGTTCTGCCACAACTGAATCACCCTTTGAGTGACAAAAAATAAATAGAGTTCAGAAAAGTTTACACTATGTTATTCACTGGAATGGAGAAATCATGTTGCAAAAGTGTGTGAGTATGAGTGAATGAGTGTGAGTGTGTGTGCGTGCATGTTTTACAGAAGTGCCAAATATTACAGAAGTAATTTCCCCACCTTAACTATTCAAGATAATTGCTCATATCTTAGGATTCCCATGGTGAGACATGAATGAATCTATTTCCTAGATTAAGATCATTAAATGTTAATGCTGGAAAGGATCTTAGAAACTATCCAGGCCAGTTATTTTTACACTATTTTTTGGCAGCAGTGCCTTTTTTTTTCCGAATTAAATCTTATGTAATACGTGCAGAATAAATATTTGTTGAATGAATCTTGAGGTGAAAATCCAATATATAAAACAGGTCATGGGTCAAATAATAAATTATGGGGGGGAGGCATTTACTGTGTCTCTGTCATCTGTTCCCTCCCCACATAATCAACCCCTTTCCCTGGTCAAAATGCCTCCACAGAAACCTTAGAACTCTCAGGAGCTTAGCTGGAAATCTGACTGATCTAATCCAACCTCCTCATTCTGCAAGTGGGAAGAATGACCCCAAATGTTTAAGTGACTAAAGAGATTTCCCCCAGCTGGTTAATGACAGAATCAAGGGTAGAAGCAAGTCACCTGACTGCAGTCCTGACCAGGGAAGTCATCTCACCCACCTTTGCTCTCCTTGCCCCTCCTGGTCCCTGGTGCCACACTAGGTTCTCTCTGTCCATCTCAGGTGGTTTCCTATGACCCTGGACTCCACTTTCCTTAGATGGAAGGGTTGACAGTTCCCTTCCCAGTAAGTAGAGCTATGATGTCCAGCCTTTCTCAACTCTCTCACTCTACATTCTCACTTTAGACGGTACGAATGGTACAAGCTTGCAAGTCTGTATACACCCCCAAAAAAATGAATGAATGAATACATAATGTAGGTCTTAAAATTTGTTTTATGAGTGTTTGTGGGATGTGCAGATGGCAAAAAGTACAGATTTACACAAATATGAATGTGGTCTTTCTTTAAAATGGTAGTTTCAAATGACCTTGAAAAAACAAAAATAAGAAATATAGGGTTTTAATCATTAAAGGCAATTAAATCTGTTTATGGCAGGTACCTCTGAAATAGGCAGTGTACGTTTGATTGTCTCAAAAGCTGAAACAGGTTTTTAAATTTCCAGGATATTTTTGTCAGTAAGTAGTTAAACACAGCTCCTTATTAGGGGAATAAGCTCCCTCTGGCTTCTCTTAGAATCTTGAAACATCCCTTTATCCTCCTCTTTGGCCCTGTTTTCTTTCTTTCTTTCTTTCTTTCCTTCCCCTCCTAATCTATAACTGGGTCCATCTGCCTTCGGAGGAGCTGGTGTCTACAGAGACCAAAGCCTGGGCTCTGAGAAAGCTCAGGCTCCCTCTGGCATGTCTCTCTGATGCAGAGTAACTTCCCCCTGAGGCTGAGCTTCTGAGAAATCACTCACACTGTGGATTCCACACCAGGAAGAACCTGGAAAAGAATAATTAAATAAGCAGAGGACATTTAGCAGACACCAGCTGTTCTCAATCAGCCCCTCCGCTGTGGTGGCAGGAGGCCTCCAAGGGACCTGTGGGCATCAGTGATTTGTTTTGCTACATTTTGAAATGTCTAGCCAGCTTCTCCTCATAAATAACTACTTCAATGAGTTAGTCAGTTTTAAGTTCTGGAAAATGAGTAGAATACTCTGATACAAACTCTCAATACTCTCTAAGTTTCTTAACTCACCAATTTTTTTTTTTTTTAGTCCTGGATGAAGACATCTGACTTCTCTGTTTTGTACCACTGTTTTTCTTCCCCAAATCCTTAGGCAATGTCTATTTTGTGAAAGACCAACTAAACAAATTAAGGAAATGGATCAGAGAACAGAATGGTAAATCTTGAAAGTCACACAGAATGTGATAATTGCCTTTTTAGACTAGAACTGTGGCATAGGTAAGAGGATAGATTTATTCTTAAGTACTTAAAGCAGAAGAAGGGCAAAAGGGGGAACATTACAAAGAGAGAAGTTCAGAGCCAGTCCTTTAGCTTTCCACCGATGGAAGGGGCTGCCTATGAAGCAGGGAAATCCCTATCATGCAGAGTTCAAGCGGAAACACAAGGAGAATACATAGGAGAAGTGTCACTGAGTGGAAAGACATAGGACCAGATATGACTTCTAAGTCCTTCCCAACTCTGAGTCATTATGATTTCCAGAATGAGAAGAAGCGATCAACCAACCTGAATTTGAGGATGTCTTCGGTTTTGTGTTTAACTGTTTTTTGTCATTGTTTTTACAGTTGTTTTTCTTAGAGCCTTGAGGTTGCCTTGAGTGAAGAATATACATTTCTTATTTCAGTTCCAACTAGTCTCATAAGAAATAGGAGGAAAACTGCTATGCAGTGACATCTTTATTAACACATCCTCCAGAACACAGCTTCTTTTAGTGTGGTCTGTCAACATCTCTATTATTCCTGTCCTCACATTTCTTCTCTTCACAACTAAAGTCATTAGCATGCTAAACCACATTTCATTCTCTGAGACCAAACCTATCCTCAGACAGAAAATTTATAAGGACTTTTCATCAGGTATCTCCTCTAAATCATCAGGTATCTCCTATTCTAAATTGAATAGGTTTTAGTAAATGGATTTTTTTCTGCTTTATTTTCCCCTACCTTGTACACCCCTTTCAGTAGCTGGATCCCTTACTCTTTTTTGCCTCAGTCTGTACTTTCATGAAATTCCCAGACATTCAGCATAAACATAAGACCTAGCAATGTTCAACCAGTTGATTCTGTCCTCTTCAAAGAATCAGAATGCTGTCCCTTTGCCTGTCCCTCCACTTGTGTCTTGCCAAGCCTTTACTGCTAATTATTCATTTAGAGTCCCAACTGCTACTTGTTTCCACATTGTTTGGATAATGCCCTCCACCTCGCTGGGTGCATCTCCTCTAAAGCGAAGTTTTTTCAGCTATTGGTGAATGGACATAGGCCATCTATCTGCAATTTATCTGCAGAGGATGAACATAAAGAGCTCTGATCTGAAAACTGGAGAAAACTGGTATAAGTCCCATATATAACATATATGCTATATATATAATATATTTATATACATATATAAATATATATATCATATATATTTGATATTATATATGTTATATATAATATATATATATTATATATACATATATTATATATATATGTATATCATATATATAACATATATAATATATTACTAAACGGGTGACTTCGGAAAACACTGCTTCAGTTCTTTGCATTTCAGTTTCCTCATATATAAGATAATGTCTATTTCTAAGGGTAGTTGGTTCAAAAGAAGTGAGACTAATACAAGAGAAGGGGTTTTATAAAAAGAAAAACATGCTGAAATGCAAGATATTTTTATTTTTATTTTTACCTCAGTCTTCACGGATCTTTCTTTCCTGTTCAAAGCCCCTGAAGTTCTGAGAGACTTCTCACACAGTAGCTTTGTATTTATAAAGCATAGCTCTGTAATTAAATTGTAAGCAAAAAATCCAAACTTGAAATCCAATTGTTAAAATTATCATTTTAATTCTATTTAGAGCATGCCTGAATATTTCATGAGTTTTGTAATATTAAAAACTGCTAAATAGTTCATTTAGTTCTTCTAATTAACACAAAAGGTTCAAAAAGAACTGCATCAGTAATCACTGTGATTAGCAATGCTTTGGATAGCAATAAACCGTATGCACCCTCCAGGTCCAAGTAGTCAACTTCACGGTAGTTCAGAAAATGCTATCAGAATTATCTTCATCATGTATAAAAGGGAATTTCAGATAACTGGTGGTGCAGTATGGGGGTTAAACTTTCAAGCTCTGATATCAGACTGTGCAAGTGCAAATTTCAGCTCTGCTGATTACCTCCTACATGACCTTGAGCAAGTTCCTTACTGTCTCTAAGTCTCAGTTTCCTCACCTATAAAATGGGCAGAATAACATCACCTGGTTCATAGAGTTACTGTGATATTCAAAGGCAGTAATGTATGTGAACTGCCAACTAATGGCTAGAGCACCATAAATGTTTGCTATTACTATTATATGAGTTTTATTGACACCTAAGTAACTGCTCTTTTAAGTTAAAATGAGAGCAGATCTTTTCTCATTGGTATCCAAAACCCATCTAAATATTTCTTTCCACCTGAGGTCTTAGCTGGTTTTATTTTTATCCTCTTTTCAATGCCAATATGGGTGTCATAAAAGAGAACACTAGAGACGCTCATAAAGCTTCCTTTATCACTAAACCTGACACAGAAGTCTCTATCAAACCCACACAACTGTCAAGCACTCATCTTTTATACTAGCTTTTTTCTCTTCTGAGTTACCTTTTTCTTGTCAGAGAGGTAACTTGCTATAGTTGAGATCATTCAGACTAACTCTGTAGCAGATATGGCCATGGCTCTTTTCAATAATTCTTACAAGACAATTGAAAGTACAAACAAAACCGGAGTCTACTTTTATTAAGCTGACACTTCAGGAAGAATGCTAAATGAACATCAAACCCTATTCACCTTTTCTGCTTCCCTCATTCCAGAGAGCAACTGACACCTTGCCCTGACATTATAAGCTCTTTACTAGTTAGCCAAACACCTGGCAAGCGAACATCAATATTAATGATGCCAGGTTTAATAATCAGTATTTGCACTGCTGTTAAAGATATTTTAATATTATAATTGGGTGGTCCCTGCTCCTTTATACAAAAGCTAAATTTATTCTAGTGAGAAGCCTTAATTTTCTGACATATTTGAGATTTGTGTCCAATGTCAGGAGAAGCCTAGTTGAAACTGTAGAACCTATGTCGAGATATATTCGTTCCATACTGTTACTCAGCTTAAACCTTTAATTACATCATTGAAACTACTCTGCTAAGCTGTACCTATCTCCATTCTGTAGATAATCTCTTTGCATTTTTTCTTCTTTAGTATGAAAAGATTATCTTTATGATCTTATCTGATTCTAATAATATATAATTCTAAGTACATCTTTCTGTCCCAATCATAGTCAGGCATAAATGCTAGAAAGAAGGAGTAAGGGGAATCAAAAGAAAGAAATGATAATGAATCCAATACCTCAGAAATAAAAGGCAGCACAGGACACTTCTATGAGCTATCTGAAAAAGGAGACTAAAAGACAGGTTTGGCACCATTTCCTTTTCATTACAGACCAAGGACAAGGACTATGACATCTTTTTGAATTTCGCGATTTATAATTTATAGCTTCCCCATGATTGTTGTTGGAATGCCTATAAGCACCCTATAGTGACTTTCTCTAAAGCCCTTGAAAGGAAAAAATCTGTGTGTTGGTTGATGGTATGTGATGAGCTAGGGCCTGGGAGAGAATAAGTAGGAGATTATATCTGTTCTGCTGCAAATTACAAGACAGAAGATGCCACAGACTATGGCAGCTCTGTGGAGAGAGGTCAGGCTGGTTTAGTCCTTTTAAGAATCTGCTTCCTACCAGGCAAAGCGCTCCAGTCTAAAGGCAAACAGACCAGCCCACTAACACTGGGCATTGTGCAAAATAGTTCTCTGCTGGGCACCATTCACCTCCATGTTCCTAACCCCATCTCAGCCTCTCTTTCATCCTTCCTTGTTCCAGCCCCTCCAGCCTGAGTCATTAAATACCTTCTTTTCTAGACAAAATTCATCTCCCTCTTCTCCTGATAATATAAGAAATATCTCCTTATCTGCTGATTCCCTGGAAACCATAGAGAGAAGGACAAAGACTGAAGAATTTCAGATCCCAGCTGTAGAAGTTAGTCAGAGCTTAGCTAGAAGGAGGCCCACTGGTTTATCTGATATTTCCACAGGAAAAAGAAACTCAGATGCAAATTGGATGGTTTGTCTGTGTAACACCTGTCAGGTAGGTTTTTCAATATCCATATGATTGACCTTTAAGAACGATTATCTGGATGTTCAGCATCATAGTAATATGGCCATAGCACTGGAATTAAAAGCAAGATTCTATAGCTATACAGTCCAATAAGGAGGCCACTGTGGCTACTGGGCACTTGGGATGTGGCTGGTCCGAGCTGAGGTGTGCTATAAGTGTAAAATGCACACTCAATTTCAAAGAGTGTACAAAAAAGGAGAAAAAAACAATGTAAAGTATTTCATGAATAATTTTTATATTGAGTACATGTTGAAATGATAATATTTTGGATATATTGGGTTAAATAAAATAGATTATTAAAGGTAATTTCACTTGTTTCTTTTTACTGTTTTAAACCTGCCTACTAGAAAATTTAAAATTATACACGTGGCTCTCATTCTATTGGACAGTACTGCTCTGGCTTCATACATAGCTCTACTATATACAAGCTGTGCATTCTTAGGCAAGTTAACTAATTTTCTCTTCTGTGAAATGGGAATAATAATTATTCCTGCTTCTTAGCATCCTTCCTTGTACCCTTGCATCAGCAAGTCAATGGATGTGAGCTATCCCGTGTAATAGGGTCTGACCTTGAGCAGGCAGCATTCTTCAGCCTCAGCAAACCCCAGAGAGAACTCAGTTGAGAGTCAAGCCACTGACACTCTCAGCACCTGGAATAATGAATGAGTGTCTCTCTGGGCAGTGCATTAAGACATCCACAACAGCTTCTGATTGCATAGTGGAGAACGTATGCTCAAAGCAGAGTTCTTCTGAAAAATAACTAGACAAAAAATGAGTTACTGATTTTTGTACTTGATAGAATGTACTTGATATGGCAGATAGGAAGTAGCCAATATATCTTGTAGCTGGATATAGACTAATTATTGAAAAAGACATATGAAAGACAGATAACAATACTAGAAAATACACATTAAGTGCCTAATGAATAACACAGACAATCCTTCAGAAGAGGCTGAAACCATGAGGACTGAGTAAATTGAAGGTTTGTAAGAGAGGTATTCCAAGTAGGAGAACAAAATGAGTAACATACAAAGATGTGAATCAAGGTTGCACGCTTTCAGGACACAAAAAGACCAATTTGGTTGGAAAGAAGTTTCTTATAGGAAGATACAGAAAAACTAGAAACAATAGGAGGCAGACTGCAGTAGAACAGGAATGTCACTTTAAGATAGGGTTCTAGTGAGTTTGGGTGAGAAGTGCACAAAAGTAATTTGGGAAGGTCAGTTCGGCGGCCTATGCCAAAATGCTATCTTTAACTCTTCTGAGACTCTATATCCTTTGCAAAACAATGCTGGTCTAATTATTTTTACCCTATATTCTCATGTGATACCTTTCCAGCTTTATTAATAATTGACCCTTCAATACATGAGAAGCTCTCTGGGAGAGGACTTTGCTTCAGCATATCACACATGAGTAATAATCAGAAAAATACACACTACTAATTACCATTTACTGTTGAGGAAGACAAGCTAACAGACCCTGTGTAGAAAGATTGGTGATATGTGACTAAGTATTGAATATTTAGTAGATACTTCTAAAGTTGCATTAAATTGTCCAAATATGACAGAAAGCATTAGGAAGTGGTGTAGGATCAATAAATAGTTAATAATATGGAATCAAAAGAAAAAGAAAGATTCTCCTTCTGAGCACTGAAAAGGAAGGTATAACTGAATGAAGCTGTGCTGCCTATGTGAATTATTTAATCTCTTTCTTTTTAACTTTAGAGAATAAAATCACAAACTTTAAATATCCAAAAAAAACATGCTTTGCTTACAATTATACAAACCCACACTCTTTCTCTCTTTGTCTGTGTTTTCTGTGTTTTGTGCTATTGATTTCCTCAGACTCAGATTAGTCCCAAAGAAGGATGGCAGGTATACAGCTCAGCACAGGATCCTGATGGACGATGCATTTGCACAGTGGTTGCTCCAGAACAAAACCTGTGCTCCCGGGATGCCAAAAGCAGGCAGCTTCGCCAGCTGCTGGAAAAGGTAGGTGTCCTTTGTCCCCTGTGAATATTTTTATTGAAATCTACCATTCTTTGAAAAGGAAATTATGGGAAGGCAGGTAGTAGTGAGGAGGGTTCTTCCAATTTTTGTCCCCCTTCTCAAATAAATGCTTTCCCCTTCCTTGAAAGTAGTACCTCAAGATTCCTGCTCTGTTGTTCTATTTATATGACTTTTACTTGTCCCAATCTTGCCTTAAGACTAGCTTTCTGTCATATTTCTTAATATCTAGTCTATGTCTCCTTAAGAAGAAAATAGTATGAAGTCTTATTCCAATGACAGAAATTTAGCCTCAACTTTCAGAATCACACTAGGCTCTTTGAGCTCATACTTTTCGATCTCATCAACAATCTTGCAGGGAAGTTAAAATAATGGCATACAATATGCAAGCTATCTGGACAGATAATGAATAATTCCAAGCATTTAACATCATTTTCTAAGTCATTCCTTTGAACATTAAGTTCTTCAATTTCATTCAATAGCATTCTCTCCATATAATTTACTTAAGCCGGATCCATAACAATCAAATGCAGAATGCCCTTGATTTATTCTCTTTCACAGATGAAAGTCATCTCATGAAAGGTTATTTATGTTTAGTTTAGGGAGAAAAAAAAACAATGAATGGTTCTTTCAGTTTTCCTCATTCACACTTTCACTGTGTTGGCCTCTGAATATAGTTGGACAGCTGGGGTGGCCAGAGCGATGGAAGGATGACAACATATTTGAATTTTAAATATCTTCAGGGATAAAAAGATATATTAGGTAGTATGTGTTTTTAGAGGATATCATGCTCAACAATTCACTCTGTGAAATATCCTTTCCATGATCATTTACACAATTATAGCACTGAATAGGAAGCTTTAACAGAAAATTAAGAGAAGCTAGAAAAATGAAAGCACTTAATTTGTTAATACAGACATCCCTAGTTTATGCAATTTTAAGTCTAGCTACAGTAACTCTCTTCCACTGCCATATAATTAAAACAACTTTCCTCAGTGTACATTACCTGGAAGTATATTGATGCCCTAGGATTTTAAGAAGACTTATTTTCATATTTTCATACAGAGATCAGTCTGCTTTTTCTGCCCTTATCCTTGGGGTCATCATCACCTATTTGCTTTCTCTTCTTAAGTCTCTTTTTTAAAAAGATCCAGTCTTCCCTGCTCCTTCAATATCTGTCCCCTAAACAAGAGCAAATGTAACTGTCATTCAAGTTAATGACCCCAGCTAACGTGCCTCTCAACTGTTAAAACTGTTCATGACATATGAACTATGATTATTCTTCTCTTCATAGATTTTCTTTATATCTATGAAAAAGTTCAAACATATAGTTTAATATTGTTTGGTTACTAGGGAAATTAATTATTTTGGTAAAAAGATTTAATCTTTTAAATCCAATTTTGCTTTTCTATTAACTTGTATTTCCTCTCAGATTACTAACTTTCTACTCCATCTTCTTTTCTACGCAAAAATATCTTCTTTCTACGCAAAAATATCTTCTTTCTACATCAACTATGATGAGAAACATTTTCTTAGACTCGATAATCTTATTTCTGTTACTATTTTCAGTACAGCATTGCATACACACACCCACACATAGACTTGGACATTTCTTCAAAAATCAGCTGAAAAATTCAAATAAACTATGAATGTCAGGAAGTGGATAATACTCTCTTCATGTCCAGAGGGAAATGTATTCCAGAGCTATGATAAAACCAGGAATTAGTAAAGGATGAAAAGTACAACTAAGGGGATTGATTGAAGCAATCACTGAAGTTTATATGACCATACCATCCAATAGGCAATTTGTTTACCGTTTTAACGAAATTCTAGAAAATCACACCTTTAAAAATGCAGCTGCATAGCACAGGGAGATCAGCTCGGTGCATTGTGACCACCTAGAGGGGTGGGATAGGGAGGGTGGGAGGGAGACGCAAGAGGGAGGGATATGGGGATATATGCATACGTATAGCTGATTCACTTTGTTATACAGCAGCAACTAACACAACAATGTAAAGCAGTTATACTCCAATAAAGATGTTTAAAAAAATGCATCAATACCTAAATGACAAAAAACAAAATTTATTAACAAAATCAAGGTCACCACAGGTTAGATTAAGCAAATTCACCATTTGGTAGTGTTATGGAAACAGAGGAATAATAAATTGTGTGTACTATTTAGAGTGGCCTGAAGGAAGTAAGTAGCACTGGTTTGCTGCACTGACCCAAAGAAAAAACATCTGAAAGCAGCATTCCTTATGCAGACTGAGCCAGTCGCTTGCTGGCTTCTCTATAGTTTTACAAATATCCAAGGTACCAGAAGGCAAATAGGAGCCTGACCGTTAAGCAGCCCATGTCATTATTAACCAAAGGATTGATTTAGTCTACAATAAGGGAATATTCTTATTGAGAATAATATTAATAACAATAGTTCCTATCTATTATATTTGTATCTGCTCCATTCAAACCTTATAGCAGAGGTTGTTGCCCTTCTAAGTTTACATAAAAGGAAACTGGTGTTTTTTGAGGCTAAAAAACTTATCAGTGTCACTCAACCAGTAGACTGTGGAGCCATACCAGATCAACTTTGCATTTTCTCAACACCATGCCAGTGTCATTCAAAATGCCACTGGTGGTACCCACACTTATTTAACTGATGCTCTGTCAAATATTTTGAACAAGTATTTATACTACTGAATATTAGAAAAATTACAATTGGTTTCACAATACATCAGGTCTTAGTGTATACAAACTAAAAATTTTCACTTAAAAAAAAAATGCTTGTCTGTTAGCTATGTAGCATCTCTGTACAGGCCCGCATTGTCTAGGTCAATATTTCCTAAACTGTGATTTTTGGAATAGGATGCTGATGATATCCTCCAATAAAATAATTTTAAGAAACACGGTACATGGTACTTCACTCTTGAAGATTTCCATCATACGGTTTAATACTAAAGGTTCTGTGAAGACCTACAGTAAAGAAATCCCTGTTTATTTTTGTTAATCCCAACCCTATCCAAGCATACTGAACTGTAGGGCTTCTTTTTTTCAAGTAGCCTCCACACTAATTATAAATGAGAGTGAAAATCTAAGTTAGTTTGTGTTTAAGTTCAGAAAGGCCTCAGACGTTTTATTTATACAAAGAACCAAGGTAAATAAAGAGTTCAAAACATTATCAGTGAAGAGTAACAATGAGCTTGCCACACTATGTAGACAGTCTACCCAGGGGCATGTGTAGACAGCTGAATAGCAGAACATCAGAGATAAGCAGACTAAAAGAGGAATGAGTCTCCTTCCCACAAGTGTAATCATGGGGATCCAATCTCAAGTATCACCAGGAAACTGATTCTCAGTGGGTCTCCATAACCAGTGGGAAACTAAACAGTCCTAGGTACAGCCAGCAGGAAAAGCAAAAGGCAGCCCAGAACCATCCTCCCCAGTTAGACAGCTCCATCTCTAGCCATCACCCCAAATGTAGCTCTTATAATTATACGTGATTCTGCTTGAAGGTCACAATCAAGTCTCAGCAAAAATTATCTCAGTGCATTTTCGCATAACACAAATAAAGTTGAAAATTAAATTGATAGGGTAAGTTAGAGGCAAAATAAGAGAGGCTGTTTTAACTTTATCCAGGATATCTCACTTGCCTATCGTTTTCTAATTGTATGGATTCTGCCTAAGTACACAGAATTCCTAGGAAAATATTGGATATGCCAGAGATGCGTGTTTTCATAGACAAATGCCATATTTAAATGTGTAGATAGTTTCTTTAACACAAATGGCTTTTCTTTATTCATGCTTAACCATAATGGAGTTGAAAATTATTTTGAAAGCATTGCATTCATCTAAGATGCAGTTACCATGCTTTCAACGTTGCCTCAGTAATTCTGTGCTGCATCAAAGTTTTTTTTAAATGAAGCTTTCTGAATGTATGAATGATAGTAAATTAAGAAATATTTGAGGGTCATGTAATACTATAGCCAAACCAGTGACAGGAGAAAGATACTTTTGGTAAAATATTAAAATACTTGTTACATATTACTACTGTTGGAAGCCTAAGATAATTTTACCCAATAAATATTTGAGCAATTATTCTGCGCCTAGTTCTGTGTAAGGTCTTGGGAATAAAAGGTATGAATAAGACACAGATTCTAACCTCAATGAGTTTACAGAAGGGCAGCCACTTTTCTGTTTCCCATTCACACACATTACACAATTAGATTTAATATAAGCTAGACTGTAGTATGTCCCGAAAAGACAGGGTTTATAAAGGACAGGACTATGGATCAAGACAGCAGAAAAAGAAACAGAAAAATATGACCTTCTCTGACAAAAAAAAAAAAACAAAAACAAGTGGAGGAACTGAGGCAAGCCAAGGCAGCAGAATTCACTGCCTTTTCTGAATGTTCCAATGCTGAGGAATATATTGACAACAGGCTCTTTAAAGCTAGCTGGTCCACTAAGCTTTGTGACTTACCTGATGACAGAAATTGTCTCTGAACAAATCCCTTCCTTATTTGTAACTCACAAGGTTTTACAATGAAAATAACTTTTTTATGTGTTACATAAATAATACTTGTTTATTTTAAAATACATGGAATAACGCATAAAAATATATGAAATGAGGTAAAACTCATCTGAAATCCCATTTTTGAGCCCATGCTTTCATGTATTCATTTATGAATATAAAATATAATTCTATGCAAATGAATTTATATACAATATTTACCAGGGACCTCTTTCTACAATATTTATTTTGTTACTTCTCCTCTCACCCACACCTTACCACCCCCCACCAGAAAACTAATTTTAATCACCTAATATGTATTCTTCTAATCCTTCCATATCTTTCTCCATGTTTTTTGCTTATATACTGCTTTCTTTTACATATGTGTGCTCAAGTGTGTGTGTGTGTGTGTGTGTGTGTGTGTGTGTACGTGTGAGACATAGTGAGAGAAAGAGAGAGGGCGGGAGAGAGGTGAATTTTATTTAGAATAAAAGGATTCAAATTATATAAAGATCTTTACATTTGCTTTTCTCACTTACTTTTCTCATGGATATTCCTCCATGTTAAGCAGTGTTTCTTAAAATGTATAAACATAAGAATCACTTAGGGAATCTTGATAAAATGAAGAGTCTGCCTCAGTAGCTCTGGGTTGGGCCCCAAGATTCTGCATTTCTGACAGGCTCACAGGTGATGCCAAGTTGTTGCTCTGTAGACAATACTGTGAGTACCAAAGTATAGAGCTCTATTGTATAATTAAATTAGTTTAGTCATATTCTATTCCTCAACTCATTTAATAGCTCTCCTCCTATTAGAGGCTTTCACTTTGTTTTCCAGATTCTGCTGCCATAAGAATTAGAGTAGTCTTTCTTTCCTCATTTCTACATGCTTTATAGGTCACCTATTTCCCACTTCTAAATAGCCTGGGGCTCAATGAACTAGGGATGGTGCCATCACCTTAACATATATTTATTGCCTATCTACCAAACACTTAATGCAGTGGCCAATTTCCAAGTCTCTTAAACAGTATGGTCTCTGAGTTAGGAGGTGTCCCAACGCTACCACCACTCATCTTGCTCAGTTCAGCCTCACCCCTGGGAGTACTTCAGATGCAGCTTGAAGTAACTGTACTGGAATGAATGCATGCTAGATCTGTTGGACACTTCACCACCATCCACAATTGCTAAGCATCCCAGACCCTGAGGAAGTCAGAGTCAGTACTTAAAGAAACAACTTACCATTTAACAGATTGAGCCATGATAAGCTTACTAAGCTCTGGAATGAATATTCTATTTTTTAAATTTATTTTTCTGATATATCAAAATCTTATTAATATTTAGTCATTTCTAATGCTAGAATGTCCATTTTATTATTTCCTGCCTAGGTACAGTTTTCTTTTGCTAAATTATTTGAATGTTTATCATGAAGAATTAGCCTTCTGAAAGTATGTCCTGTGGAAATGCAATTAGGGATTTGGCACTTCCAGTTTTTAATGTTAATGTCATTTTTGCTACTTCAGTAGTGACTGTATATACCTGTAAAAAGACAATAATGCCAATGTTCTTGTTTAACAGGTTCAAAACATGTCTCAGTCTATTGAAGTCTTAAACTTGAGAACTCAGAGAGATTTCCAATATGTTCTAAAAATGGAAACCCAAATGAAAGGGCTGAAGGCCAAGTTTCGGCAGATTGAAGATGACCGGAAGACACTAATGACCAAGCATTTTCAAGTAAGTTTGACTTCAGCAATCTTGTCAGTCCAAATGGGACACTGAGTATGATGTAGAGCCACCATGGCACTCAGCTAGAAATAACTGTACATCAGCCCATATATGCAAGGTTCAAAATTCACTGGGGACATCAATAATCTCTCCACTGAAACTGACCATTAGCTGGTAGGAATGCATAGAAGACTTGCTATAAAAAGAGCTTTACCCTCCTAGAGCTAGGCGGAGATTCTGGATAGATTTAAAGGCATTTCAATATGTATGACAATGGTAAATCTAGGAAAATTAATAATTAAATTTATCAAAGATTTTCTGATGATTTTATGCCTTGCTAATATGAGGAGAAATACAGAGAATATGAATTATTAAAAGAGGCAATAATACCATTATTAACAGCACATAAACAAGGGTTGTTTCACAATTTGATACAAAAAGTATTTATTTATTTTATTTTGTTTATTTTTTAATTTAGTTTTTTGGCCGCGTTGGGTCTTCGTGGCTGCGCGCGGGCTCTCTCTAGTTGCAGCGAGCGGGGGCTACTCTTCGTTGCGGTGCGCGGGCTTCTCTTGTTGTGGAGCACAGGCTCTAGGAGCACAGGCTTCAGTAGTTGTGGCACATGGGCTCAGTAGTTGTGGTGCACGGGCTTAGTTGCTCCGCGGCATGTGGGATTTTCCGAGACCACAGCTCGAACCCGTATCCCCTGCATTGGCAGGCGGATTCTTAACCACTGCGCCACCAGGGAAGTCCCACAAAAAAGTATTTTTTTAGACTTTAAGCTGTTTATTGGTAATTATCTAGAAACACTGAAAATGGAGAAACAATGCTTTTAAGCATGCTATGTGGATTTTTATTAACTATGTATGACACTGTCATAGATTAAAATAAAATCTATGATAATGCCATTTGAGCTTCTATTAAAAAGAAATAGTCTGCCTTACAAAGGCATGGCACATAGTTTATAAAACATACTGTGATTTTACAAGCATAATAGCCTCTGCTTTCCCTGCCAGTTAGGAAGTGAGATACACTGCTAATGGTGAGGGAGTGGGCCTGAATCCAAGTTCTTGGTCAAACATTAGAAGTGCTTTTCATACAAAATTATGATTGGCAGGGAGCTAGTCAGGGACATGAAACAGGGTCTCTGCATGACACAGTTTAATATGGCAGAAATTAGCATGGTTTTGTAATTTTCTTCAGTGGTGCTCAGGAGCCTGAGTAGAAAGGTATAAAAAACAATCTTGCACTGAACCAGTTTTAAAGTTTTCCCAGAAAGGTACAACAGAAGGACAAGAGGGTAAGAAAGTTCAGGGTATTGACAAGAGACGGGGCTAAAGTGATGAATCATGAGATTAAATTGAAGAGAGAAGTAAACAAAGCCAGAAGGTTAAGAAATGATAACAAATTAGAGCAAGGCCTAGAAGATAAAAATAAATTTAAAGATTATTGGAAATAAGAGAATGAGTAAACTAGAAGAATAGAGAAATTATGGGGGAATGGTAAACACAGAAGAGTATAAGGCTGAAAAGCAAATAAATTAATTTTAACCAATATTTATTGAGCACATACTGTGTACAAGGCAGTGTTGGGCCCTCTGCTGGGTATATAATACATAATGTCTCTTCTATGAAAGACAACTAACAAACAGGCAGGTAAAATTTGACACTAAAAAGAGGCATAAACATCAAAATGGCACAAAGGGAAGAATTATTAACTTTTCTTAATTTTGTTTAGAGAAGTTCAGGGGAAGAGCTACAAGACTTGGCAATATTCAAGAAAATGGTTTTGGACTAGTGCCCACTTTCCTCCCCAGAGAATACTAAATTACAGAGGAGATCAAGAAAACCAAAAGATGTTCAATGTCAATTTTCAATATTCAGGGTTAGGGTGTAGACGATAGAGCAATACCGTGAGCCTGATGCGATGCTAAGGCTATCAACAAAGCAGGAATGATCAGCCGGTACTTAACGGCACATAGGGAGCATTCCCAGAAAGGAAGCCGGGCAGAAGGAGAGAAGCTCGGGGTTTCTGGCTCAGAGCGAAAATCATTCAAGCTCAGATGGACAATACAGAACTCTGTGACGCCAAGGGACAGTTTGCAAGTACCAGGGCTGGCAGAGTTGGTGACAAATGATGACGCGTGTGCATCTATGGGAACTTATGGGAGAAGAGAGGAGACAAAGAAACAAAAAGATACAAGGCTGAGAGGAAAAAAAAAAGAGAAAATTGCCTATTCTATAAGTTTGCCTAGCAGAAGCCAAGCCACCAGTAAGAAAACTTAATTTTTAGGCAGCTCCATAGAACATGATGATTTTGCTTTTCCTAGTTTATGTAATCCACGTGGATACTGAACTTGTATGTCAAACTCCAAATAGCAATAATGATAATAACATCATTTTCTTGAAGAATTACACATATTCAACACATAGTTCCAAGCACTTTAAATATACTATATATTAACTAATCTAATCCTCACAACAATCCTATAAGGTAGACACTGTGTTTATTCCCATCATTCACATGAAGAAACTGATGTACAAAGAAATTACGCAATTCGTCCAGGATCGTATATCTAATATGTATCAGAACTACAAAGTCCAGCTCCCGTGTTAAGCCTCCTAATACCAATGCTATATTGCCCCTCCAAGTAGACTATAGCTCTCTGAATTAAATTTAATAATAATAATTAAATGCTCAATATATGCTTGTTAAATGTATTTATTCACCAAGTCCTATCATGAGTCAGATTTTGCTCTAGCTGCTGAGGTGCCATATATGAGAAGAAGAAATGGAACATTCCAAAAGTAAGTTTAACATTGAAGAATACTTTTAAATTGGAAGAAAATCCTCCTCTGGCACACCCTTTTCAGCTTATCAAAAAATCTAAGTAGGTTGTGTCTTCTATATTCTTTATGATAAAAAAGCTTGTTCTAGTTATCATACTTGAGACTATCATTCTTATATGAAGAAATCTTGGTTGGGTAAGATAGTCTAGGTATACACTTTGCTATAAGAGCAACATAGTAGAAAATGAAATTCTAGAAAGGATAAGTAAGCACAGATCTGTGTTATTCTACTTTAATCTTTTAAGTATTTGATATGTTCATCAGTTGGACTTTCTATTGCTCTCTGACAAGTGTCCAGAGTTAGAATTGACTGCCAATAATTGAATTATAAATTTTTGAAAAGACCCCAAAATTCATACACACACACACACACACACACACACATATATAATTTTTAGCTCAGGGGAAATAAAATGCCACCAAAATTGTGACACTGAATTACTCTCTTTTCAATATTCCCATACTAGAATATAAAACTCTTCATTGTAACAGTTGCTATAATATGCAGCAAATGGTACCATCAGAACTCTTCTCCTTAAAATCCTAATGAAGCAACTGTGTCTTCCTTTAGGGATAGCAAAAAATGCTCAAACTAATAAGTTTATTTCAAAAGGAGCCACTAAAATGAGCAAAGCTGTGCAATTCTGCCTTTTGACTGTGATATTTATCAATCTTTCTCATTATTAAGACTCTCTGTCCCCTCCCACTCAACATGGACATACAGACAAATCTAAGTATTCCAATCTTACAGAACAAGTGGAAATTCCCCCCAAGATACACAAGCCCATAAATCAGGGTGGCAATGGGAGCTCCTGCTATCTTAATGCATTGATAGTGATAACATGTTCTAAATGTAATTGTAAAATGCAGTTTTCAGCTCCTTAAATTCGTTAGTATACAGCATAGTTTCTGCTATGATCATAGCAGTGACAGCTCTTCAGCGAATGCGATAGATTGCAATAAACTCACAACTGAATCAAACTCATAAAATGTTTTCACTGACCACCACCACCAAGTTAAAAGAAAGGAAAAAAAGGTGACACGTTCAGAAACTGAAAGTGAAACTACAGGTTTGGCTCAGTCCCAAGATAGGAGTGAGGGAAACAGTGTTGGCAAAGTATACTTCTTGTTCTCTAGACCAAAATCAACGTTTCAGTTTCAAACAACTCTGTGCTCTTTTATTACATAAATTATGAGCCCCTTAGCCCCTGAAAGAGTTAATTTCACTACATTGGTAAGCAACTCTGCCTTACATAAAGAGCTCTAAATTATCTTTGTTTGCTAAGGCAAATGAAGTCGGAGAATGGGTAATAATTCAAAATAGTAAACAGCAACATACATTTCTTTGAGCTTTGAAAAGCTTTGCATGATTTACTATACTTGCTGAACTTACCTTCCTAATGATGCTGTGCTAAGAAGGATATTAAAAAGAGGGAGGAGTAGAAGGACAGAGTGGTGGAAGCCCAAAGTTGGAAAAATTCTGTTAGGCAAAAGCTGTTCCAGGATTCAAAATTTCCTGTAAGTACCCCTATATTATTAATAATTAGTTAATGGGTAAATAGACTAAAACAGGATATTTGACCTATTTCTAATAATTCGTAACTAGAAGATGGACCCTGCTTCTATTTCCTAACTAAATAATGCATTGTTCACTTTTTAAAATGCCACCAGAAAGCAAGATAGTACATAAACCCAGAACTGCTACCATAGGAAGTTTTGTAATTATGATAAGGATCAATCTGTTTCATAAGCAAGTAACCATTTAAAGAGGTGTTCTTGTATTGAAAAGCTGAGATAAGTGGATTTACTATTAATGATCATGTAGCCACTTACATTCTCACGAAATACACAATTTCAATCAAAAATCAATAAGCAATTGTGAATCTGTCTTAATAATCTCCCTTAAGTATCATGTGAAAAAGAATGTTGCTGTTTGATCTGTTTAAATGACTCTCATGAATAATTGGCTGCTTTTCACAGGAGTTGAAAGAGAAGATGGACGAGCTCCTGCCCTTGATTCCTGTGCTGGAACAGTACAAAACAGATGCCAAGTTAATCACCCAGTTCAAGGAGGAAATCCGGAATCTGTCTGCCGTCCTCACTGGAATTCAGGAGGAAATTGGAGCCTATGACTATGAGGAACTACATCAAAGGGTGCTTAGCTTGGAAACCAGACTTCGTGACTGCATGAAAAAGCTAAGTGAGTAGAACAATTCCATCTGTCCAGGTTGTGTTTTTAAGCAGTTTCAATGACAACTGCATTCTTACATTTTGGAAATAGTCATGAATTCCTAATTCTAGGGAAACTAGTACCTGCTTTCTAAGTGTAAAATAAGTGTTCCTTGATGGCTTAAGCAGGCCTGGTTATTCAAGGTTATCTGATTAACAGTTGCCTGATTTTCAGAGCACCCTGTTAACCGCGGTGGCTTGAAATAAGAGGTCTGGCAAATACAGCAATGCTATTGGCCACACTAATGGAAATAGGCTTTATTCCAAACAGAGTATCAGTGACGGTCAATCACTGTGTGGCCACGGAAGAGGAAAGCCATTTCTGGCAGTAGAGAAAGCTAGAGACTGGGGAAAAGGCCATTGCCCTGGGACCAAATGTGAAACAGCAATGATAAGGAGATGAATACAATTTCTCTACTATGCAGAGCTGCCATCTGCTGCTCTGATCCACTCCAGATATAAAAAGGAGGTACCTACTCAAATACATATTCACTACTCTACAAGGGGCCAAGCATGTGACATGGGGAATGAACTTTAATTTTTGACTCCTAAAATGTGTGGTTCCACCTGGTCTGAGTTTACAACCTTTTCCATTGCCACTCAGTTGAAGTCATCATGGGACTAGTTTGTAACAATGTGAAATAAATAAGTGTTCATGAATTGACTAAGAGGGATTGTAAATCCATTTAGGAATAGTATTTTAGTTGTTGACATGCTGTGATATGATGGTGTTAGGTGAGGGGGACTCAACAACCATAGAAAGTGTTCTCTCAAGGTAAGAAAAACTTTTCTGGAATAGGAAATAAACTGGGAAGAGGAGTAAAGAATTTCTAGTAAAGAAACATTCAGAGCATAAATGTAAACACAAAATAAAATTTGGATGACTTACAAAAATAGTTTAAAGACTATTTATTTTACAGATGCAATCCAAATTATAAAAAAAGATAGCTAAAATACAATACGTTGCATTCAGTAATCACAGCCTCAAAACAAAGTGGGGAATCACCACATCGGAGGCCCCACTGCAGTCATCTCAGGATTTCCAAGAGAATCCAACAGAATTTATCAGAAGGCAGTAACATAAACTCCTAAGGCTAAACACACGTGCAGCAATCCTCAGCTCCTTATTTCTCATCATGCAAGGCCCATACTTCTTCACCTATAACTGGTTTCCTAATAATCATGACTCCAATAGATTCCATGACTTGCTCTTCTCTACCCACTGTCCACATTATTGCCAAAGGGATTTTTTTTAAGTACAAGTCTGAAATTATTTTCCTCTATTTAAAATTTCCTATGAATCCCTTATGCCCTAGGATACAGCCCATGGCTTAGGAGGCCCTTCACTGTGGCACTCCCTACAACTCCCATCTTAGGTCCTGCCATTTCTCCCCTCATACACTATGTCCCAGTCACATGTGCTCTACAATCTAACCATGGGGCCATATTGAGAAGCTGTTTGTTCCTTCTCCTGAAACACTCTTTCCCCTGTTTATCCTTGCTTTATCAATAAACATACTTTCACCTGCCACATGTGACAGACTCCTATTCATTTTGCAGGTCTCAGTTTAAATGTAATGTCTCACCTGAATTTTCACTGCCCTCCCCATGTATCCTCTGCATCCCTGCTAGGTGCTCTCAAATCTTGAAATCTCACCAATGATTGGACTTTTCATGTTTCATTATCATTTTGTGTGTTATTGGATGTCTCTTTTGCTAGACTTCTGTTCCATAAGAATAAGTACGTCTATGATATTCACTCTAAATACTGTATCTCCCAATGCCTAGAAAACTAAGAAAAGTTACTCAGTAAATATTTGCTGAATAAATTAATTCTATAAGCAGTCATAGTAACAATTTCTAAACTTTCAACAGAGTAAATATTAGGTATTTCAACAAGTAGCAGAGAACAATCCCCTTTACTTGCAAAACAATGATCTCTTTTAGCCACATATTTGTGTCAAGATGGCATAGGACTGATTAAGATTAAGCAAGGGAAAAGTCATTTATTTAATACAGCACTTAAAAACTCCCTTATATGGTGTGTTTTTATAATTCAAGTTGTGGAGTTTATTGCTAACAGAAAATAGGTAAATATTACTGCATAAAGAAATTCTGCTGTCATATTTTATTCTTTTTTAATCAAGAAATACTTTTAGTTCAATGAACAGATTCATTTTATAGCTTGCCAGATGATGTCTGCACCAAACAAGAAGAAAATCCCAAACCAAGAATTGTTTTAGTGCTCTCAATACCTAAAAGTTACTTTAGGGGTTCAAAGGAGTATTCAAATGCATATTTATTAGCCCATAACATATCTGGGTAAAGATATTCTGTAAATGACAGTACATAGGACTAATCTGTGTAGGGCTTTGATTTGATTTGGAAGAGGTCCATTTGTTGTTGATGAACCATTGAAGACCTTGAGAATCTATTCACTCTGTCATTCCTAGTATCTCACAATAAACCCAAGCCATTGGCTTTGTATGCTAAGTCCAGGCACCTACTTAGCACAAATGGACTCAACTAATAAACAAGGACAGGCAACAGAAAGGTTCTACACCTAGTAATCACCTTGAACCTTAAAGTGTGCCAGTTATGTTTCTGAAGGATTAACATGGAAAACTCTTGGGATTTGCTCTACTTTACAAATGAACTTCACTTCTAACATACACTCTGTCTGAGTTTACTTAGCTGGAAATAATGTCCACCACAGTTAGGAAATTCTACATTCCTCTCAGCTCTTTCATAACTCCCAATTTGTTTTTACTAATCCACATATAACTCCCAACACAGAATCTCCTCCAATATTAAAAATGATATTTGGGACAAAGAAGGTTAATCTAAGTAGACACAGATTCATCCTATTCCTTCTTACTGAACCATGGATAATGTCTCTATGGTGTCCTTAGGCCTCAGGACTGTGATCTGTAATATATGTCACAGACTTGTTTTATTAATTTTCCCCCATGGACAACAAAGTTTGAAAGACTGTGACTATCAAATAAATTATATTAATTAGTTAACATTTATTTTTATTTTAACTAATCAAAAATATAAAATCTAGCAACCAATATAGATATCAAACAGCAATAAAACTAGCATTTAATTTTCTTATTTAATGAGATGATTGCTATTGGAGTTAATTGATATGACCTTATAAAATATTGAAAACAGTTCTCATATCATAATGCTTTAGATTATTAGCGGCCCTCAGATCCCTATTCACTTAGTACAGAGGCCAGTGCCACAAGCAATGACTCTTAACTCATTTATGCTTTTGTCCCAAGAACTGGGTACTTTTCTCCATCATACCATGCTTATGTCAATTAATCAAAACCACTTACTGAGACTCTCTTGAGCAGAGAGGATGTCTATCAACTGGACCACAATGCTTAATTACAATGTAGAAAACATGTCCAGGTAGAGACAGACAGCCCTAACACTGTGAAATCTAAAGCCACATGGTTCCTGAAAAAATACATAAGTGAATCTTCATATTTTTCATTAAAAAAAGAATTATTCCAGTTTCAAAGGAAGCACCTGATAAGGCACATATATTTACAGAAGAAAACACAAACAATTTTGTGTGGCACTAAGTTATAATTTGATTAACACTTTACTTAGTTTTTACAATTCCTGAAAATTGGTACAGACGGGACCAAGCTATCTCTGTGAACTCTTTTAATTCCATGCCCGGCAGTATCTCATAAATAAGGGCCTGAATATCAAAATATCAGAGCACACAGACTCAGAAAACAGATGTTAAATAACATCAGGACCATTCACAGGAAATGTAGAGAAAAAAACATATCAGGGGTTCAATGTTCCAAAAAGGTCTAAAATCCAGCTGCTATGCTGCTCAGATCTAGAGTGGGATATTGGATAATTATGACATCAGCAATATAGTAACAGGAGCAATAAGGCTCATCCATCAATGGCATCTTTATTCTTCACAAAAGCCTCTAAACACACACAGCCAATTAGCAGAGGGTAAAAATGGGCTGGGGAAAGAAAGTAAAATTGCAGCCGTGATGAATACATTTCCACTCACCTTTTCAGTGGATTTGCTTTTAGGGAAGATGTCACGGTGCACATCACATGAATTTTAAGAAACTAAAAAACAAACTAGTGTCATTGCCTGCAAAATTTAACTTAATAAGGTGCTGAAGGAATCACAAGTCATTGAGACCACTAGGGCACCATTCAGCTTATTTCTACTAGGGAATTAAAGTTTTAGAGAAGACAGAAATTAGAAAAGATGCTTCAACAGCAATGCATCCTAGTGGCCTGAATGAGGTACAGTAATGTACTTTCCTAAAAGTGCTTAATTTTCTCTATGAGGGACTGAGTCAAGTCCCCTGTGCTTAATTAAAACATATCACATTCCTAGACATGCAAAATATAATTGTATGCATGTGAGAATTTGACTGGAAAAGCACAGTTGAAGCTCTTGCACACCCCCTGAGATCACCAATAGATATTTAATGTAGATTATAATCAGGCTTTCCAGGTTTCCAGCCCTCCACCCACACCCCCCACACACACTTCCTCGGGTTAGTTCTATTTTAGGGCAATAGTTTGGTGCCATCTAGTGAAGTACAGGATGCATCCTTCTATTAACAGAAACAGTTTTGAGCCTTCATGTTTAACAGAAGTAACAGTAGCATTCAAAATTTGAGATTACAAGTAATCTCAACTTGGGTTACTATTTTTATCATGTTTATGCCAAATTAGTTCTAAAAGAGAAACCAAATTGTCTACGTGGTAGTAGTCTTATTTGTACATTCAACAAATATTTATTGACTCCCCAGTGTGCACTGGCACTTAACCAGGTATTTGGGGCTACAAAGATGAGTAGCAGGCAGTGTCCTCCTACTGTCAGGAAGCTTGCATTACAGTGGGGATGGTAAGCACATAAGTAGGTAACTACAGCAATACTGAGAGCCTACTGCTTGACAGACACTATGCCAGCTTTTTTATGTGTGTTAGTCCTAATTGCTCTAAGAACTCGGGGTTAGGTATTATTATTAGCAATTTATGGAAAATAGATACTCAGACAGCTTACATTAATTTGCCAAAGGTACATGTTGGAGGCAACAACTTTAAACCCAAGTCCTTCTGAGTTCAAAGACTGAGATTTCTTTCCCACACAGGATGAGTTTTGTTGGGTACCTAATAATAGAGAAACGCCCTGGACACCTCAGTAAGTTTAACTCAGTAAACAGAACCCAACTGCTGTAGAAAGAAAGAAAGTCAGAGTCACTTTTGATTCTTCCTTGAACTTCACTCACATGCAATCACCACATCTCCCCTCTCCCTCACGATTTCTCAAAACCACCTCTTTTCTGCATTCACACTTCCACCACCCTAGTCCACAGCACCACTGATCACCTCTCAGATGGATTACCGCAATGGCCTCCTAACCACTCCCCTTACCTGAAGTCATTCCCTCTCTACCACACTAGGAATTTAGAGTAATCTTTTTGACATGCAAATCTAATTATATTATACCTTGTTTAAGTGATTTTCCTTTAAAATTAATTCTAAATAGCTTTGCCTCGTTTGTCTTGATGACATGGATTCTGCCTAACTCTAGCCCTTTTCTCTCAAATTCTCACCAGGCACTCACTCTAAGCGTTAGTCATTTTAATCCTTTCAGTTCCTCAATCATGCATGCTTCTTCACCTCCTGGACACTGAACTTCCTCTCCCCTTTCATGGAACACTCTTCCTCCCTACCTTACCTACCCAAATTCTAAGCCTGCTTTTTCATTTTACAGACCAGATACCAGCTTTTCTGTGGAGCCTTCTCTGATTGCTCCTTAACATGGTTGAATGCCCCTGGCACAGTCTCCCACATGCCCCCACCGCACGCCCCCATGACACTTCAGATATTTTACAGAAAATTCCCATTTCCTTTTCTCTAATCTTCACTACCTTATAGACAAGTTGTCCTTGCTCTGAGAAGTCAGGGATCATCTGTGTCTTGTTCCAGTTGAATCTCTATAGACTGTGATAAAACATCTGAAACATAACAGGTAAAGATTGGTGTCTACAGAGTTTCTGAGAGCAAATATTATTTTTAAAATAAAAAGCTTTATGTTGCTTTCAAGAAATAAATCAGTGTATGTCAAAGATAAAACATCTATATTTTTTACAAAACAAAAACTCTTTTGGGAAAAAAGACAACAAAAGCACAGTCTTTTTTTAATCCTTGTTTTTGTTGCCATCTGTTCTTTCTTCAATGGCAATGCAGTATTTCATTCCCAAAACACCTGATATTTGGCTGTACTTAGTACTTAAAGCAAGAGACAGTGAAAATCTCAGTGAAAGAAAGAATTAACAGGAAAGTCAAACTCTGTGCCTGGGATGAAGAAGAGTGAGATTTAACTTGGAAATATAATGGGAGAAATTTATAAGAATACCTCCTCAAATTAAATTGAGGAGATCTTCAAATAAGTCATTTACCAAAGAGTCCTATTCTTCCTAAAATTCCAGATTATAATATGGAATGCAATTTCTCTGGTATCCATGCACTTGATGATGATTCATTCTTCTGGAACCCTGAGACCCTAGTGATTTTAGCACATTTTTGGGGTAACTGGTATATCCTGTTTTACCATAAATTGATTTATTGTTTATCTTTCTTTTTATGTCCTAAATTTTCCTAGATTACAACTAAATTATAAGCCTTTTAACAATATAAAGCCTGTGTTTTCAGAGGCAAGCCAAATTATTCAGTTTTCATAATGCAATTCAGCTCCATTTAGTTTGGATGTTAGATAGGTTTCTCCTTAAAGATATGTTCATAATATAAGCTTTATTTCAGAAAAAGTTCAGGCAGTTTTTAAAATAATTTAAGAGTAAAATTGTGTTAACTTTGGAAAGTGGAGGTATTTAGACACATATTATTCTTGATCGCATTTACCAGACACCCACTGAAAACTCATTCCATGCCATGCAATATGGCATCTGTTATGTTCATTCTTATCCCCACGTTTCCTTCAGCAGTATAGTTGGTAAGATTAGACATACAAATAAAAGGTTAAATAATATAAATAGATTTCAGTATCAAACATATGGTAGAGAAAAACTTACTTTAAGTAGCTTTAATAGATAGACTTTAAAGATCAAATCATATCTACTTCTTGCTACATGAGTTCTCCAATGGCCTTAAGTAAAAAGAAGTAACATTCTTTCATAAACATATTTGCCACTCCATTAAGTTTATTTATATGGGCATGGCCTTAGGATTCAAATCCAGAGCTATTAGTATACAATATTACAAAGTACCATTATAAATTAAAGAAATAAACAAAAAAATGGTTTTTATGCTTCATTGATCCAAACAACTGATCTTCCTGCTGAATCCCAAATGATACCTTTTCCTGAGCTACTTATTGATAAATATGGATTGTAACTGATAATAAAAAAGTTAATGTCTCAAAATCATCAGAGTATTAAAATGGTTACTTTTCTCAACTACCCATTCAGTATATTTTCTGAACATACAGAACCGTGCACATGTAATATATTATAAAATGCTAATATTTTCATGTGTCTCACTGCAGACAGAAGAGCATAGCAGGAAAAAAATCAATGAAGCAAGACTCTCAACTTCCTTCTTTGCCATCCACTTTTGCAGGAACATTTGTCTTCCACGCATTTGGGGAAATTATCCTTTCTGTTTGGCTTCCTTTGTCCTCATAGAAAGTGAGAGTAAAGTGAGAAAAATAATGTTTATTTGAACAAAAGCTAGTTTGGGGGAACCAATAAATGGAAATGACTTTCACTGTTTACTTTATAATTTCTGTGCTCTGTTAGAATGAGAATACCTGTGTTTACTTAATACTACCACAAATTATAAATTAAAAAGTGGCCAGTTTTTATAAATTCCTGCAACTCTAATTTTACTAATATCATTTGACAAGATGAATTTTAGCTTAGGACTCTAATAACTATTTTTAAGAGAAACTCCTACTGGGAAGAAATCAACATCAAGAGCCCTTTCTGTGTTTTGCTTCCCAAGAGTAAGGGTAGATGATGATGATGTCCATGATCATGATCACCCTGATGACATGTGTGTGTTTTACAACCACCACAAATAATACCACCTTCTCCCCATCACCATAAATGTCTACTGATCCCATATCCATTCCATGTTCCCTTAGAGTAACAAAATGTCAAGCTTCAGAACTTCCATCTTAGAGATGAGGAAACTCCACCCTGGAGAATATTGTGGCTCAGATTAGAAACCAGACCTCCTAACACCCACCTCAGGATTCTAACCTGGATGAAATATACTACACAAAGAACATTTCCTGGAAAACTGTGGAAGTCGGAACAGAGAGACAAACAACAACAACAAAACCGTTAAAAGATAGAGGCATAGTTAATAAATAGATTAAACTACCATTTGCTTATGAAATTCATTTATTTAATTATTCTCTTTCATATCATGTTTCTCCCTCTCTACTAGATTATTTATAAAGGCAAACAAATCTTTATTAAGCAACAATAGTAACATCAGCACAAGAATAAAATTTCCCCACAACCTTATATTTCTTCACCCTCTTTTCTCTGCTTCTTCTTCTTCAAAATAATCTTTTATAGCTGCTGCTTTGGTGTGCAGTCTTTTCAAAACCAACTCCAACTCAGCTTCTGATCTCAACATTCTCTTCATTTCATTTTTGTAATCACCAATGACTCCTTGCTGCCAAATTCCATGTCATTTCTTTGATTTTCTAGACACCTCTGTATTCCCCAGAGGTCAGTACATCATCCTTCTTAAAACATTTTCTTCTTTAGGATTTCTTAACACTGCACTGTTTTTCCTATTCCATGTATAGCTTCTTATTGGGCTCCTTTGCTAGGTGCTAGAAATATTGTGATGTCCCAGAACTCTGTTCTAAATGCCTTCCTCTTCTTTGTGTATGTCCTCTCGCCAAGGCTCTGGCTTTCACTATCTTCAGTGTGCTGAAGACTGTCAAAACTGTGTCTCAGAAGAGTGTCTCCTACCTACATTTGCATACTATCTTCTCTACATCTCTACTGGCATGGATAATAGTCATGAACAACTTTAAATAATCCATAGTGAATTCTTGATTTTTCTTTCTAAACCCATTCCTTCCTCAGCATTTCATCTGAATAAATGACAGTACAATCTGACCATCTGAACAAACCAAATATCTCTAAATTATTTTTCAGTTTGAGATTTTCTTTAATTTCTCTTTTTAATTTTCATCCTAATGTCTAATCCAAAGCCTGGTCCTATTGACTTTATCCAAAAAAGAAAAGAAAAGAAACCAAAACAAAACCATAACCCAAATCCATCTACTTTTCTCCATCTTCATCACCAGTTTCATTATCTCCCACCTGACCAATGTGATGACATTCAATGCGTCTCTCTGCCTATACTCTATCTCCTCTACAATTAATTTTCCACATGTAGTTAGAGGGATCTTTTTTTTTAAATGTAGCTCACATTCTGTCACTTTCCCATCTTCTTAAAATCCTGCAATAGCTTTCCATCATACCTAGAATAAAATCCAAATACTCTGATTTTACAAAGCTTTATTCTGTTCAACTCTCCAACCTCATCTTCTACTTTTCCAAGTTTGCTCTGGACACACTGGCCTTCTGCATTTTTATTTCAATTTCTCTTAACTCACCAAGCATATCCAAATCCACAAGAACAATAATAGTAGCTAACATTTATTAGACAATTAACTGTGTACCAAATACTGATCAAAACACTTAGCATTTATTTTTTATTTAATCTTCCCAATAACCCTTTGAGTTAGATATTATTACTGCTGTTATCCACGAGACACTGACAGGTTAAAATTTGTTCAAGTCCTCCAGAGAGTGAGTGATAAAATCAGGATTCAAATCCAGGCAGATTTCTTAAACCATGCCTCCAATTACTTTAAAATCCTACCTTTTTCTGGTTGATTCAATGCCTAAACATCTTTCTCTTCAAGGATCCATGGCTGCCTGCTTGTCAATTAGATCCCAAATTAAATATCACCTTTTTTGAAAGGTCTTCCCTACTCACCAGTCTAAAGCAGCTCCCTTGTCGCTCTTTATCAAATTGCCCTATTTAAATATCTGTATTACATTTATTCCTACCTGATATATTAGCTTGTTTGCTCATTTGTTCATTTATTTTCTCTCTCTCCCTATCAAAACATAAGCTTCACCAGAACAGAGGTGTTATGTCTTTCTCATCATTGTAATTCTAGTACCAAGAACAATGTTTGATGCTCATTAAATCTTGGATGAATGAATAAATGAGGGAATGAAACACACCTAACTGAAGACCACATCCAAAGGCCCTTCTTTCAGCACTTACGGGTGTGCTTTCTGAGGCAGAATTGACTACAATAAGAATCAATTACTCCCACCAAACAAGGTAGATGGTAAAAGAATTGATTAATCAATAGGCCACCCCACCATGATCACCCAAAGTGGAAGAACTTTATGCAAAGCACTTTATCCATGACACAGTGTAGAGTAAAGGACATTTCCATACATAATTATCATAGACCTATTTTGGATTTTAAGCAAGTTTATTGCCATGGAGTCCAAAATTTTCAATGTAGTCACTTTTTCAGACTAAGAAACTAAAGGACTCATTTAAGATAAACATAGACATTATTTTAAAATTGTTAATACTTTGGGTCATTAATTCTTCACTTCAAGTGTATTTTTTACACTAATACTACAAAACTTGGTTTACTCAAAGGCTACAACTTTGGGATGAAAAGTTGTGGTGGACTGAGTTCAAATTCCGAGTGGTGCCAGGAAGACAAACGTTAGCTTTGCACATTGTGAGTCACTAGGCAGAGGGGAGACAGCTAATGGAGAAAGAAATACACAAAGAATCAAAGCAGGAAAAACACAACAATCATGAATGTTCATAGAATCTTCCCTGGCCAGAGACTAGACATGAAATATCTTTATTTGAAACTAGAGCTAACATAGTTTCACATGCATATTTTGAAAATGGTTTTTATCTAACTTAAAAACCCATTCACTGAAATCTCCCAGAGTTAAAAGTTTGCAAATTTATATTGATTTACTAGATAATAGAGATAAGTTAACTTTCACAGAGACAAGACAACTACCATTAAGACACATAGGCAGGACCAAATCAGTGAGACCTAATAAGTAATATAACTGTAGTAAACTTATCCTTTCTAGACTCTCACCGTCATTTTTTTTACAGAAAACGAACATGGGACATTAGTTGAATTTGCTTGTTTCTTTCTATGTTTCACAGTTTAAGGGTATGTTTTGTAGAACAGTAGAGGTAAATGTGTTTTAAAATGAGATAAATTTCAAGTTATCTAAGAAGGTTGTCTTAATGAAAGAAGTGCTATTATATATTTTAGTACCCAGGGCTGAATTTCTACAATTTTTATTTATTATCAAGATATTCAGTACACTCAATGCTACATCCTTTTTTTCTCAACATAGATTTGGCCTGAAATAACTTCTTAACTTTCCTTGCCAGTTAATTCAAAAAAAGAAAAAGAAGAAAAGAAGTAGAAAGGATAGCATATAAGCAATGGTACTTTGAGAAGCTACAACCTATGGACCTATTTTGTCTCCCTGTTCACCTTATATCCCCAGTATCTAGCACAGTCCTGGTACATAATAACTTCTTAGTGAATGGTTGTTTAAAAAATAATTATTTTACATTTAAATCATAACTATTTATTTTACCCTCTACCATATTTCAGAGAAAAACCCACTGATACAAAAAGAAAGCAAAGTCATTTTTAGTTGAGATGTCAGAAGCCTTTAACCTCTGGTATAATTTCTGTCTTAATTCCTGGCCTAAACATTACAAAGCTTAGCAGTATCTCTTTGCCATATGGATACAATACTGGGTTAGAGCCAAATACCCCAGAAGCCAAGATACCCCAAGCCACCAATGCATTATCAGTATCTGGAAATGTTGATTCATGAGATTCATGGCGTGAATCCTAGTCCCAGAGATTGTTCTTATTCAGATTTTACTAACCAATCCAACTCAATTCATATTAAAGTTATGTTGACATAAACTGAATCCAGAGGATCATTTAAACCCAGAAAACAAATCAACATCTAAAATATGCATATGACTGAGGGAAATATGAGCTCTGTGTCTTCTTGCTTTGTCCAAACTATGCTTTAGCCTTCAGGCAATAGAGGCCACCTATGGCAAAGGGGCCAATTTTGCTGATAAGGTAGGTTAAAAACCACAGTTTGAGGTTTAATTTTACAGTTTGTTCCTCTAAAATGTTATATAAAACTTTGTAACTACAAAATCTCTATTCACTTTTAGTATCAGAACAACCTAACATCATCATAATTTCTTACTGATTGTGTTACCACTTGGTCATTTCCTCTGGGTATAAAGTTTTCTGGGGATGAACATTCCATTATGTTTACATTTCATATTTGGGACATTATATTGATCTATATCCAGAACAAATTTAAACTGGCACCTGAGATTCTTTGTATTTTTTTTTTCAAATGACCATGAAATATTATGCATCTTTAAAGGATATTTTTCAAGACATTTTAGACTAATTTTTCCTCTTACAGAAAGTAGGTATTCAACAGGAGCATATTTTTCCAAGGTCATAATCACTTACTATTTTGAAATAAAATGTACATTTCTACTTGAATCACATGATTAGTATCTTTTAGTACAGCTCCTCCAAATGTACTAACCAATGTTATCACTTACTAGCTTTTTTTAACATCTATATGAAGTAACTGATGAATGTTAAAATTCATAGTATGGATTCTAATTTTTTTTAAGATTAAAAGAACTAGAGAGAGATTACATTACCAACTGTAAGACAGAGCTAGAAGTTTAAAGAACACAATTTCAAACTAGTGCTTACAGTACTGAAACCAAATTAAAATGCAAAGTATTCACAGCTTCCAATTCTGGAGACTTATTTACATCTTCAATTTCCACCTACTTCCTAAACCTGCAAGGAAGCATGGCAAATAAAAATCTGGAAACGAGGGGCTTCCTTGGTGGCGCAGTGGTTGGGAGTCCACCTGCCAATGCGGGGGACGCGGGTTCGAGCCCTGGTCGGGGAGGATCCCACATGCCGCGGAGCAGCTGGGCCCGTGCACCACAACTACTGAGCCTGCGCTCTGGAGCCCGCGATCCACAGGTACTGAATCCCGCATGCCAGAACTGCTGAGGCCCGTGCGCCCGGAGCCCGTGCTCCACAATGAGTGGACACCGCAGTGAGAGGCCCACGCACCACAACGGAGAGTAGCCCCCGCTCCCTGCAACTAGAAAAAAGCCCGCGTGCAGCAACGAAGGCCCAATGCAGCCAAAAATAAAATTTAAAAAAAAAAAAAAAAAAAAAAATCTGGAAACGATCTTTCAATAGGCAGTATATAAATGTGACTTTTGCTTTTTAAATTTAATGTTTGCTTTTAAGTTTTTGCAACTATTTTAACTTTTTAAATTATAGTTAAATATTGTATGTGCATGGCTAGAAAATTATATGCTTAAATAAAAAGGACCTGGAATAAGAAGCAACAGTCTCCTCCTGCAGCTCTGCTTTCCAGAGGCAATCACACTTAATTTTAGGGCTTCAGGTGGCAAAATTTATGGCTTCAGGTGGTTAATATGCTTTTTTCCACTTTTTTTTGGTTTATCAGTTTTGGATATTGTTTACTGACTTTCTGCTCTGCAATGTGAGCATATAGATAGCCCAACCAAAGCCACTTTCTTTCTTGTTTCCTGATAATATGCTTTCATAACTATTCAGAGTCTAATCCTTATCAACTTTGTAACTTCAAGCCTTATATTTATATATTTATTATTTTTTCCTCAACTCTAGGAAAACTCTCTAAACACCATATTTTTAAATACAAAGACAGTTATACTCCCATCTTTCTATCATTTCTTCTTTCAATTTTTACTTTTCTCACAGTGTGAACTTTACCTATGCTTTTATGTTATCATGGTTGGAAACATTTTGTCTTTTCAATAATCACAGAACAGATGAAATGTCTGTTAAATATTCTGTAATTAGTTCACAGCCTGATTCTACAAGTTAAACATGAGTGCTTGCATTATTATCACAATGCTTATGTTGTTCTTTGGAAGCTAAGTGGTGGACTTCAATGTCTCTAAGTCAAATGTCACATCAGTGCTATTCAAATGAGACTGTTACTAGAGTTAAGTTCAAATGAATTCTCCTCTTATGTACTCCAATAACTGCCTTCACCATAACCAGTTTCTTCCTAGAAGGTCTCATATAGTATTTCTATAGATTAATTCCTCTTATTTCTGAGACCACCCTCCTAGAGATTCTGTCCATTCTGGACTAACTGTTCTCAAGGCCTTCTGCACAGCTGTCATTCTGAAACAAGAAATCATATTTTCCTGATTTTCCACTGTCTGTATATTTGCTTATTGTGCTGCAATATAACCTCAAGTAACTTCTTAAAAAAGAGTGCATTGTAGGTAAACTTTGAAGTTTGCAAGTCAGAAAATATCCTTATTCTATCTTCCCGATTTTTCTTCCTAAATATAAAGGCACTGATTATTATCTTCAAGCATCCAGTATTGATGAAAAGCCAATGTCAGTCTAGTTCTTATTTGTCTGCATGTGTCCAGGTCACACATTTTCTGTGAAAAGATCCAATTTCTTCACTTCATTCAGTATCTTCTAAAATTTCACAGTAATTTTTTTAGGAGTAAATATTTTTTCATTTATTATGGTATAGGCTTTTATTCCAAATATTTAGGTTTTGTATCTGGGGAAATTCCCTGAATAATTTCTTTGATAATTTTCTTTACTCTTTTTCTCTCTCCTCTCATTCTAGAAAGTTGCTTTTCAGATGTTGGAGCTTCTGGATCAATCCTATATGCATCCATATATTTTGTCTTATTTTCATTTTTATCTTTTTCTTTTAATTTTGGGGAAAACTCTTTTTATCTTCCAACCCATTATTTTTAAAAATGAAATCTGTAAGCATTGTACTAATGTATACTGTCAAGAGTGACTTTTCCCCACAGTTTTGCCAACAGAATTTGTTATCAAATTTTTGGAATTTTGTCAGTCTGATAGGTGATGTGTATCTCAGTATGGTTTTTAAATCTTCTTTATTGAACTAAATTTTCATACAGTAAAATGGACTCATTTTAATTGTATACTTCAAAGAGTTTTGACAAATGTATATACCTGAGGAACCAACACCCCCAATTAAGATATAGAACATTTTCATTGCTCCAAAAAAAAAAAAAAAATGAAATCATATCTTTAATTTCCAGTAGATCTTTTATGTTTTCCTTTTACAGTATATAGTCTACAGTATACAAATCTCTTTAAAGACACTAGGATTTCTTCTGCTCTCTGAATTATCTCTCTTTTTATGGTGGTCTGGTTTTTCTGCACACTTACGTTGGTCATTCTTATTGTAAGCTTTTCAAAAACATATGCTAATCCTTGTTTAACCATTGATTTTTTTAAAGATTTGAACAATAAATCTGCTTGGAAACTCTGTATTTAGGTAGGAATGGACACTTCATTCCATGGTGAGTAGGCAAGGAAACTACCAATGTCAGAATGCAAGAACCTTTGTTCTGGAGCTCCAATGCTTTCATTAGTTGGCCTAAGTCTCATCAGGCAATTAACACAGTTTTGTAGATTTTTTAAACTGCCTTCTGGGGTCCCACATCAAGGATGAATATGGTATCAATTGCTCTTAAGCAATTCTTTCAGTGGTGTTCTTGTTTTCCGGGTCCTATCTCACCTGTGACATCCTTTATACCCATGTTTCTGAATCCCTAACTTTTTAAACAATTTTTTGTTATACAAGTTTCAGGGGTACAGCATTATAATTCAACATCTTTATATACTACAAAGTGATCATCACCACAAGTCTAGTTATCATCTATCACCAAACAGTTGACCCCCTTCACTTATTTCTCCCACACCTCAAACCTTTCCCCTCTGGGAGACACTATCTGATCTCTGTATCTATCAGTTTGCTTTTGTGTTATTTTGTTTGTTCGTTTGTTTTGTTTTTTAGATTCCACATATGAGTGAAATCATAAGGTATTCGTCATTCTCTGTCTGAATTTTTCACGTGGCATAATACCTTCAAGGTCCATCCACATTGTCATAAATGACAGGGTTTCTTTTTTATGGCTATGTAGTATTCCACTGTGCATACTTCTTTATCCATTCATCCACTGATGGACAATTAGGTTGTTTTCATATATAATGGATATTGTAAATAATACTGCAATGAACACAGGGGTGCATATATCCTTTCAAATTAGTGTTTTCATGCTCTTTGGATAAATACCCAGATGTAGAATAGCTTAGTCATATGGTAATACTATTTTTATTTTTTTTGAGAAATCACTATACTATTTTCCATAGTGACTGCACCAATTTAGTCCCACCAACAGTGTAAAAATGTTCCCTTATCTTCATATTCTCTCCAATATCAGTTATTTCTTATCTTTTCAATAATAGTCATTCTAACAGGCATAAGTTGATATCTCATTGTGGCTTTGATTTGCATTTCCCTAATAATTAATGATGTTGAACATCTTTCATATTCCTATCGGCCATCTGTATATTTTCTTTGGCAAACTGTCTATTCAGATCCTCTGCCCATTTTTAATCAGCTTGTTTTTTGTTGTTGAGCTGTATGAATTTTTATGTTTTAGATATTTTTTATATGTTTTGGATATTAACTCCTTATCAGATAGATGATTTGCAAATATCTTCTCCCATTCAGCAGGTTGCCTTCTAGTTTTGATGATGGTTTCCATGCTGTGCAGAAGCTTTTTAGTTTGATGTAGTCTCATTAGCTTATTTTTGCTTTTGTTTCCCTTGCCTTTGGAGTCAGAGTCACAAAAACACGGCTAAGACCAATAGCAATGAGGTTACCACCTACAGTTTTTCCTAGAAATTTAATGGTTTCAGGTCTTACATTTAAGTCTTTAAACCATTTTGAGTTCATTTTTGTGTTATGATGTAAGATAGTGGTCTAGTTTCATTTTTTGCATATGGCTGGCCAGTTTTCCCAACACCATTTATTGAAGACTATTCTTTCTCCACTGTATGTTCTTTGCTCCTATGCTATAAATTAATTTTCCATATATGTGTGAATTTATTTCTGGGCTCTCAACTCTGTTCCATTGATCTGTGTGCATGTGTTTCATGCCAATACCACAATGTTTTGATTATAACAGCTTTGTAGTATAGTTTAAAATCAGTGAGCGTGATACTTCCATCTTTATTCTTCTTTCTCAAAATTGTTTTGGCTATTGAGGATCTCTTTGGTTCTGTACACATTTTAGAATTATTTGTTCTAGTTCTATGAAATATGCCATTGGAGTTTTGATAGGGATTTGCATTGAATCTGTAGATTGCTTTGGGTAGTATGGACATTTTAATAACAATATTAACTCTTCCAATCCTTGATCATGGAATATCTTTCCAGTTATTTGTGTCTTCTTCAATTTCTTTCATCAGTGTCTTACGGTTTTCAGTGTGCAGCTTGTTCACCTCTTTGGTTAAATTTATTTCTAGGTATTTTATTCTTTCTAACACAAATGTAAAAGGGATTTTTTTTAATTTTATTTTTCTGATAGTTCTCTATTAGCATAAGGAAATGCCACAAATTTCTGTATATTGATTTTGTATCCTGCAACATTACTGAACTTATTTATCCATTCCAACAGTTTTTCTCTTTTTCTTTGGTGGAGTCTTTAGGATTTACTCTATACAGTACTGTGTCATCTGAAAATAGTGACAGTTTTACTTCTTTCTTATTGATTTAGCTGTCTTTTAATATATTTTTTCTTCCTAATTGCTGGGGCTAGGACTTCCAATACTATGTTGAATAGAGGTGGTAATAGTGGGCATCCTTGTCTTGTTCCTGATCTGAGAGGAAAAGCTTTAAGATTCTTACCATTGAGTATGGTGTTAGCTGTGGGTTTGTCATATATGACCTTTATTATGTGGAGGTATGTTCCTTCTATAATCACTTTATTGAGAGTTTTTATCATAAATGGATGTTGGATTTTGTCAAAAGATTTTTCTGCATCTATTAAGATGATCATACAATTTTTATGCTTCATTTTGTTAATGTGATGTATCACATTAATTGATTTGTGGATGTTGATCCATCCTTGCATCCCTGAAATAAATCCTGCTTAACCATGGTGTATAATCCTTTTAATGTATTATTGGATTCAGTTTGCTAATATTGTGTTGGGGATTTTTACATCTATGTTCATCAAGGATATTGGCCTGTAATCTTCTTGTGTTGTCCCTGTCTGGCCTTGGTATCAGACATACTGGCTTTGTAAAACGTGTTTGGAAGATTTCTCTCCTCCTCACTTTTTTGGAAGAGTTTGACAAGAATAGGTATTAAATCTTCTTTTAATGTTTTGTAGAATTTTCGAGTGAAGCTGCCTGGTCCTTGGCTTTCGTTTGTTGAGAGCTTTTTGATTACAGTTTCAACCTCCTTAGTAGTAATCTTTGATTCAGATTTTCTATTTCTTCATGACTCAGTCTTGAAAAATTGTATGTTTCCAGGGATGTATCCATTTCCTCCAGGTTATCCAATTTGTTGGCATATAACTGTTTGTAGTAGTCTCTTACGATCCTTTGTATGTCTATGGTATCAGTTGTAATTTCTCCTCTTTTATTGCTGATTTTATTTATTTGAGCCCTTTTTCTCTTGGTTAGTCTAGCTAAAGGTTTGCTGGTTCTGTCTTTTCAAAGAACCGGCTCTTAGTTTCACTGATCTTTTCTATTATTTTTTTAGACTCCATTTATTTCTACTTTGATCTTTATTATTTCCTTCATTCTACTAATTATGGGCTTCATTTGTTCTTCTTTTTTAGTTCCTTTAGTGTCAAATCAGATTGTTTATTTGGGATTTTTCTTGTTTCTTGAGGTAGGCTTGATTGCTATGAAATTTCCCCTTAGAACCAGTTTTGCTCCATCCCATAGATTTTGGTGTGTCATATTTTTATTTTCATTTGTCTCTAGATATTTTCTGATTTTGCCATTAATTTCCTCAATAACAAACTGGTTATTCAGAAGTATATTGTTGTTACTTCATGATTATTTCCCCTTTTTATCTTCTGATTGATTTCTAGCTTCACACTATTGTGGTCAGAGAAGATGTTTGACATGATTTCACTCTTCTTGAATTGACTGACACTTGTTTTGTGACCTAACATGTGATCTATCCTGGAGAATGTCCCACATGCACTAGAGAAGAAGGTGTATTCTGATGCTTTTGAATAGAATGTTTGGATATTTCTATTAAACCCATCTGGTCTAATGTGTCATTTCAGTCCAACATTTCCTTATTGATTTTTGTGTCTATAATGGATTTTTGCATCCATTACTGTAAATGGGGTTTAAAGTTCCCTACTATTATTGTATTGCTTTCAATTTTTCCCTTTAAGCCCATTAATATTTGTTTTATATATCTAGGAGCTCCTCTGTTGGGTGGCTATACATTTATAAATGTTATATTTTCTTGTTGGATTTACCGTTATCATTATGTACTGCCCTTCTTTGTCTTTTATTACAGTTTTTGGTTTAAAGTCTATTTTGCCTGATATGAGTATGACTACTATGGCATTCTTTTCATTTCCATTTGTACAAAATATTTTTTCCATCCCTTCACCTTGTTTGTGTGTGTCCTTACTTCTGAAGTGAGCCTCTTGTAGACAGCATATAGATGGGTCTTGCTTTTTTATCCTTTCAGCCACTCTATGTCTTTTGATTGGCGAATTTAGTCTATGTACATTTAAAGTAATTATTGACAGGTGTGTACTTACTGACATTTTTGTACACTGTTTCTGGCTTTTCTTGTGGTTCCTCTCTGTTCCTTTCTCTCTCTCTTTCCTTCTGTTTTGGCAATTTTCTTTAGCGTTATGTTGAAATTCCTTTCTCATTTTCCTTTTTGTATTTACTGTAAGTTTTTTCTTTGTGATTACCTTGTGGTTCTTATAAAAACATAGTATGTTAATAGCTGTCTCTTTTCAGGTGGCAGCAACTTAAATTGGAACATATTCCAAATCTTTATTTTTTCACACTCACCCTCCCTCATATTTTATACCTCTGATGACACATTTTACTCCTTTAATGTCTGCTTATCTAAGAAATTCTTGATCTCTCCTTTAAATCTGAATGATAACCTTGTTGGTTAGAGAATTCTTGGTTGAAAGGTTTCTTTCCTTTTAGTATTTTGAATATGTAATGCCCCTCCCTTCTGGAATGTACAGTTTCTGCTGAAAAATCTTCTCATAGACTTAAGGGATTTCCCTTGTATGCAACAAGTTGTTTTTCTCTTGCTGCTTTTAGAATTCTCTCTTATGCTTAACTTTTACCATTTTAATTACGTGTTTTGGTGTATCTTTGGGTTCATCTTATTTGGAACTCTCTGGGCTTCCTGGACCTGGATGCCTGTTTCATTCCCCAGATTAGGAAATTTTCAGCCACTCTTTCTTCAAATAATTTTTCTGGCCCCTTCTCTTGCTTCCTCTTCTGAGATGCCTATAATGGAAATGTTATTCCACTTGATATTGTCCCAAAGGTCCCTTATGGTAACTACACTTTTTAAAATGCTTTATTCATTTTGCTGCTCTGTCTGGGTGAGTTTCATTGTTTTGTCTTCCAGTTCATTGATTCCTTCTTATTCCTTAACTGGTTTGCTGTTGAACCCTTCTAGGTTATTTTTCTATTTCCGTTATAACTTCTGTTTGGTACTTTTCGTATGCTTCCTCTCTCTTTGATGAAGCTCTCACTGTGTTCATCTATTCTTCTCCCAAGTTCAGTAAGCATTTTTATGACTATTAATTTGCACTTTTTATCAGGTAGATTGCTTACGTTCATTTCATTTAGTTCTTTTCCTGAGACTTTGTCTTGTTCTTTCTAGTAGAACATGTTCCTCTATCTCATTTTGCCCAATTCTCTGTATGTGTTTCTATGTATTAGGTAAATAAGCTATTTCTCCTAGTCTTGAAGGAGTGACCCTATTTAGGACATGTCCTCAGGGGTTCAGAGGCACAATCCTGCCTGGCCACCAGGCACTTCAGTTGTGTCCCCTATTTGGGCTGCATGCACCCCACTGTTATTGTGGGTACGACCTGCTAGTGGACAGGGCTGCTCCTTGAAACAGCTGTGCGACCTGGCCATAGCTGCTTCTATGTACTGGTTGGTGGGGCTAGGACTCAGACCACCTATGGACCCAGCCGCAGCTGCTGCAAGGCACAGGTTGGCAGGGATATTGCTTGGTCAGCCGTGAGGCCTAGCCAAGGCACAGGGGTGGGTGGGGGTTTCAGAGGGATGCATCCACTGGCACTAACAGGTTAGAGGAAGAACTGCAAAATGGCAACCACCAACACTGGCATTAGCAAGGTAGCCTGAGACTGCAAAATTGCTCCCACCAGTGTCTCAGTCTCCAAGTAGTATCCCAACTGCTTTGTACCTCTCCAGAAGATGCTTAAAAATTAGGAAGTGGGTCCCCTTCACCTTTGGTTCACAAGCTTTTCAAGGTGGTGCTTGATTTTTCCCTCAGCAAGAGGCCCCATCTGCCTTGTCTACCCATCTCAATGCTGTCCTTTTACCATTGGTTGTGGAGGCTCTGTTCATCCAGCTTTCAGGTCCCTTTCCAAGGGAATTATTCCATATGTAGTTGTACATTTGCTGTATCCATGGGAGAAGGTGAGTTCAGGATCTCCCTACATTGCTATCTTGAACCCTCTTAGATGCTGAGTCCCTTATTTTTTTTAATTTTTTTTTTTATTCTTATTAGTCATCCATTCATCCATTTTATACACATCAGTGTATACATGTCAATCCCAATCTCCCAAATTATCACACCACCACCTCCACCCACCGCCACTTTCCCCACTTACTGTCCATACATTTGTTCTCTACATCTGTGTCTCAATTTCTGCGCTGCAAACCGGTTCATCTGTACCATTTTTCTAGGTTACACATATATGTGTTAATATAGGGTATTTGTTTTTCTTTTTCTGACTTACTTCACTCTGTATGACAGTCTCTAGATCCATCCACATCTCTACAAATGACCCAGTTTCATTCTTTTTTCTGGCTGAGTAATATTCCATTGTATATATGTACCACATCTTCTTTATCCATTCGTCTGTCGGTGGGCATTTAGGTGGCTTCCATGACCTGGCTATTGTAAATAGCGCTGCAATGAACATTGGGGTGCATGTGTCTTTTTGAATTATGGTTTTCTCTGGGTATATGCCCAGTAGTGGGATTGCTGGGTCACATGATAATTCTATTTTTAGTTTTTTAAGGAACCTCCATACTGTTCTCCATAGTGGCTGTATCAATTTACATTCCCACCAACAATGCAAGAGGGTTCCCTTTTCTCCACACCCTCTCCAGCATTTGTTGTTTGTAGATTTTCTGAGGATGCCCATTCTAACTGGTGTAAGGTGATACCTCATTGTAGTTTTGGTTTGCATTTCTCTAATAATTAGTGATGTTGAGCAGCTTTTCATGTGCTTCTTGGCCATCTGTATATCTTCTTTAGAGAAATGTCTATTTAGGTCTTCTGCCCATTTTTTGATTGGGTTGTTTGTTTTTTTAATATTGAGCTGCATGAGCTGTTTACATATTTTGGAGATTAATCCTTTGTCCGTTGATTCGTTGGGAAATGTTTTCTCCCATTCTGAGGGGTGTCTTTTCATCTTCTTTATGGTTTCCTTTGCTGTGCAAAAGCTTTTAAGTTTCATTAGGTCCCATTTGTTTATTTTTGTTTTTATTTCCATTACTCTAGGAAGTGGACCAAAAAATATCTTGCTGTGATTTATGTCAAAGAGTGTTCTTCCTATGTTTTCCTCTAAGAGTTTTATAGTGTCCGGGCTTACATTTAGGTCTCTAATCCATTTTGAGTTTTGTTTTGTTTTTTTTAAATTTTATTTATTTATTTATTTATTTATTTATGGCTGTGTTGGGTCTTCGTTTCTGTGCTAGGGCTTTCTCTAGTTGCGGCAAGTGGGGGCCACTCTTCATCGCGGTGCACGGGCCTCTCACTATCGTGGCCTCTCTTGTTGCAGAGCACAGGCTCCAGACGCGCAGGCTCAGCAGTTGTGGCTCACGGGCCTAGCTGCTCCGCGGCATGTGGGATCTTCCCACATGCTTGAACCCGTGTCCCCTGCATTGGCAGGCAGATTCTCAACCACTGCGCCACCAGGGAAGCGCTGAGTTTATTTTTGATTATGGTGTTAGGGAGTGTTCTAATTTCATTCTTTTACATGTAGCTGTCCAGTTTTCCCAGCACCATTTACTGAAAAGACTGTCTTTTCTCCATTGTATATCCTTGCCTCCTTTGTCATAGATTAGTTGACCATAGGGGTGTGGGTTTATCTCTGGGCTTTCTATTTTGTTCCACTGATCGATATTTCTGTTTTTGTGCCAGTACCATATGTCTTCATTACTGTATCTTTGCAGTATAGTCTGAAGTCAGGGAGTCTGATTCCTCCAGCTCTGCTTTTTTCACTCAAGACTGCGTTGACTATTCAGGGTCTTTTGTGTCTCCATACAAATTTTAAGATTTTTTTTCTACTTCTGTAAAAAATGCCATTGGTAATTTGATAGGGATTGCATTGAATCTGTAGATTGCTTTGGGTAGTATAGTCATTTTCACAATATTGATTCTTCCAATCCAAGAATATGGTATATCTCTCCATCTGTTGGTATCATATTTAATTTTTTTCATCAGTGTCTTATAGTTTTCTGCATACAGGTCTTTTGTCTCCCTAGATAGGTTTATTCCTAGGTATTTTATTCTTTTTGTTGCAATGGTAAATGGGAGTGTTTCCATAGTCTCTCTTTCAGATTTTTCATCATTAGTATATAGGAATGCAAGAGATTTCTGTGCTTTAATTTTGTACCCTGCAACTTTACCAAATTCATTGACTAGCTCTAGTAGTTTTCTGGTGGCATCTTTAGGATTCTCTATGCATAGTATCATGTCATCTGCAAACAGTGACAGCTTTACTTCTTCTTTTCCAATTTGTATTCCTTTTATTTCTTTTTCTTCTCTGATTGCCATGGCTAGGACTTCCAAATCTATGTTGAATAATACTGGTGAGAGTGGACATCCTTGTCTTGTTCCTGATCTTAGAGGAAATGCTTTCAGTTTTTCACCATTGAGAATGATGTTTGCTGTGGGTTTGTCATATATGGCCTTCATTATGTTGAGGTAGGTTTCCTCTATGCCCACTTTCTGGAGAGTTTTTATCATAAATCGGTGTTGAATTTTGTCAGAAGTTTTTTCTGCATCATTGAGATGATCATATGGTTTTTATTCTTCAATTTGTTAATATGGTGTATCACATTGATTTGCGTATAGTGAAGAATCCTTGCATCCCTGGGATAAATCCCACTTGATCATGGTGTATGATCCTTTTAATGTACTGTTGGACTCTGTTTGTTAGTATTTTGTTGAGGATTTTTGCATCTATATTCATCAGTGATATTGGTCTGTAGTTTTCTTTTTTTGTAGTGTCTTTGTCTGGTTTTGGTATCAGGGTGATGGTGGCCTCATAGAATGAGTTTGGGAGTCTTCCTTCCTCTGCAATTTTTTGGAAGAGTTTGAGAAGGATGGGTGTTAGCTCTTCTCTAAATGTTTGATAGAATTCACCTGTGAAGCCATCTGGTCCTGGACTTTTGTTTGTTGGAAGATTTTTAATCACAGTTTCAAGTTCATTACTTGTGATTGGTCTGTTCATATTTTCTATTTCTTCCTGGTTCAGTCTTGGAAGGTTATACCTTTCTAAGAATTTGTCCATTTCTTCCAGGTTGTCCATTTTATTGGCATAGAGTTGCTTGTAGTAGTCTCTTAGGATGCTTTGTATTTCTGCAGTATCTGTTGTAACTTCTCCTTTTTCATTTCTAATTTAATTGATTTGAGTCCCCTCCCTCTTTTTCTTGATGAGTCTGGCTAATGGTTTATCAATTTTGTTTATGTTCTCAAAGAACCAGCTTTTAGTTTCATTGATCTTTGCTACTGCTTTCTTTGTTTCTTTTTCATTTATTTCTGCTCTGATCTTTATGATTTCTTTCCTTCTGCTAACTTTGGGTTTTGTTTGTTTTCTTTATCTAGGTCCTTTAGGTGTAAGGTTAGATTGTTTATTTGAGATTTTTCTTGTTTCTTGAGGTAGGCTTGTATAGCTATAAACTTCCCTCTTAGAACTGCTTTTGCTGCCTCCCATAGGTTTTGGATCGTCGTGTTTTCATTGTCATTTGTCTCTAGGTATTTATTTATTTCCTCTTTGATTTCTTCAGTGATCTCTTGGTTATTTAGTAATGTATTGTTTAGCCTCCATGTGTTTGTGTTTTTTATGTTTTTTTCCCTGTAATTGATTTCTAATCTCATAGCGTCGCGGTCAGAAAAGATGCTTGGTATGATTTCAATTTCCTTATATTTACTGAGGCTTGATTTGTGACCCAAGATGTGATCTATCCTGGAGAATGTTCTGTAAGCAGTTGAGAAGAAAGTGTAATCTGCTGTTTTTGGATGGAGTATCCTATAAATATCAATTAAATCTATCTGGTCTATTGTGTCATTTAAAGCTGCTGTTTCCTTATTAATTTTCTGTTTGGATGATCTGTCCATTGGTGTATGTGAGGTGTTAAAAGTCCCCCACTATTATTGTGTTACTGGCAAGTTCCTCTTTTATAGCTGTTAGCAGCTGCCTTATGTATTGAGGTGCTCCTATGTTGGGTGCATATGTATTTATAATTGTTATATCTTCTTCTTGGATTGGTCCCTTGATCATTATGTAGTGTCCTTCCTTGTCTCTTGTAACATTCTTTATTTTAAAGTCTATTTTACCTGATATGAGTATTGCTACTCCAGCTTTCTTTTGATTTCCATTTGCATGGAATATCTTTTTCCATCCCCTCACTTTCAGTCTGTATGTGTCCCTAGGTCTGAAGTGGGTCTCTTGTAGACAGCATATAGATGGGCCTTGTTTTTGTATTCAGCAAGCCTGTGTCTTTTGGTTGGAGCATTTAATCCATTCACGTTTAAGGTAATTATGTATGTTCCTATGACCATTTTCTTAATTGTTTTGGGTTTGGTTTTGTAGGTCCTTTTCTTCTCTTGTGTTTTCCACTTAGAGAAGTTCCTTTAGCATTTGTTGTAGAGCTGGTTTTTTGGTGCTGAATTCTCTTAGCTTTTGCTTGTCTGTAAAGCTTTTGATTTCTCCATCGAATCTGAATGAGATCCTTGCCGAGTAGAGTAATCTTGGTTGTAGGTTCTTCCCTTTCATCACTTTAAGTATATCACGCCACTCTCTTCTGGCTTGTAGAGTTTCCGCTGAGAAATCAGCTGTTAACCTTATGGGAGTTTCCTTGTATGTTATTTGTCATTTTACCCTTGCTGCTTTCAATAATTTTTCTTTTTGTTTAATTTTTGCCAACTTGATTATTATGTGTCTCGGCATGTTTCTCCTTGAGTTTATCCTGTATGGGACTCTCTGTGTTTCCTGGACTTGGGTGGCTATTTCCTTTCCCATGTTAGGGAAGTTTTCGACTATAATCTCTTCAAATATTTTCTCTGGTCCTTTCTCTCTCTCTTGTCCTTCTGGTACCCTTATAATGCAAATGTTGTTGCGTTTAATGTTGTCCCAGAGGTCTCTTAGGCTGTCTTCATTTCTTTTCATTCTTTTTTCTCTATTCTGTTCCACAGCAGTGAATTCCACCATTCTGTCTTCCAGGTCACTTACCTGTTCTTCTGCCTCAGGTATTCTGCTATTGATTCCTTCTAGTGTAGTTTTCATTTCAGTTATTGTATTGTTCATCTCTGTTTGTTTGTTCTTTAATTCTTCTACGTCTTTGTTAAACATTTCTTGCATCTTCTCGATCTTTGCCTCCATTCTTTTTCCAAGGTCCTGGATCATCCTCACTATCACTATTCTGAATTCTTTTTCTGGATGGTTGCCTATCTCCATTTCATTTAGTTGTTTTTCTGGGGTTTTATCTTGTTCCTTCATCTGGTACATAGCCCTCTGCCTTTTCATCCTGTCTATCTTTCCGTGAATGTGGTTTTTGTTCCACAGGCTGCAGGAGTATAGTTCTTCTTGCTTCTGTTGTCTGCCCTCTGGTGGATGAGGCTATCTAAGAGTCTTGTGCAAGCTTCCTGATGGGAAGGACTGGTGGTGGGTAGAGCTGGCTGTTGCTCTGGTGGGCAGAGCTCAGTAAAACTTTTAATCCGCTTGACTGCTGATGGGTGGGGCTGGGTTCCCTCCCTGTTGGTTGTTTGGCCTGAGGCAACCCAACACTGGAGCCTACCCAGGCTCTTTGGTGGGGCTAATGGCAGACTCTGGGAGGGCTCATGCCAAGCAGTACTTCCCAGAACTTCTACTGCCAGTGTCCTTGTCCTCACAATGTGACAGAGCCACTCCCCACCTTTGCAGGAGACCCTCCAACACTAGCAGGTAGGTCTGGTTCAGTGTCCCCTGGGGTCACTGCTCCTTCCCCTGGGTCCCGATGTGCACACTACTTTGTGTGCGCCCTCCAAGAGTAGAGTCTCTGTTTTCCCCAGTCCTGTTGAAGTCCTGCAATCAAATCCCGCTGCCTTCAAAGTCTGATTCTCTAGGAATTCCTCCTCCTATTGCGGGACCCACAGGTTGGGAATCCTGACGTGGGGCTCAGAAGCTTCACTCTAGTGGGTGGACTTCTGTGGTATAATTGTTCCCCAGTTTGTGAGTCACCCACCCAGCAGTTATGGGATTTGATTTTATTGTGAATGCGCCCCTCCTACAGTCTCATTGTGGCTTCTCCTTTGTCTTTGGATGTGGGGTATCTTTTTTGGTGAGTTCTAGTGTCTTCCCATCGATGACTGTTCAGCAGTTAGTTGTGATTCTGGTGTTCTCGCAAGAGGGAGTGAGGTCACATCCTTCTACTCCACCATCTTCGAAGATGATTTTAATAAAAATGACCTAGGACAACTTTAAGCAGTGTAGTATATCAGTAACCCTTGCAACTGCTACAGGCTTCTTTCCTCCACACTGTTTCCAAGACAAGGCTGCGTGTCCTCTAAGAGCCGCTTCCATAAATAGTCCTCAAGTATATTATGTTAAAAGACAAAGGTTCCTCCCATTAGGTTAAAAAATCCAACTATGAAATCCAACTATGCTCCACTTATAGGAAACATATCTATCTCCCAAGGCTCCAGTAAAGAGTAATAATATGTATGGTAAATCCTTTTAATTTAATCAGTTTTCCTACCACGTGCACGTCACGGCAAGGTGTCCCTTACTTTTCTTCAAGGCAGAGCAGCTCCATCCTCAGCTCTTATCTCCTCTGCTTAGACACTAGTGCATCTTATTTCATCCTACACCTTTAATTACCACTCTCCATCACTTTCTGCCTTCCAGAAATTTGTTAAAAATTTCTTCTCCGGGCTTCCCTTGTGGTGCAGTGGGGTTTCCCTGGTGGCGCAGTGGTTAAGAATCCACCTGCCAATGCAGGGGACACGGATTCGAGCCCTGGTCCAGGAAGATCCCACATGTCACAGAGCAACTAAGCCCACGCGCCGCAACTACTGAGCCTGCACTCTAGAGCCTGCGTGCCACAACTACTGAGCCTGCATGCTACAACTACTGAAGCCCACACGCCTAGAGCCCATGCTCCACAACGAGGAGCCACCACAATGAGAAGCCCGCACGCCACAACAAAAAATAGCCCCCGCTCACTGCAACTAAAGAAAGCCTGCACACAGCAACGAGGACCCAACGCAGCCAAAAATAAATAAATAAATAAATTTATTTTAAAAAGAAAAGTTTATTCTCCACTAATGGCTCTGTACCATTCTCTTTGCTTTGGGTTTTTTCCCCCATGTTTTACTTCTTTACTATCATTTTAATGAGATTTTGCAAAATAAAGGAGATAAAAGCACCATCATCTTAGCCAGTTACTTTTCATATTTTACCTATTTTTGCTATTTGTATTCTGTTCAACAAAAGTATTTATTATTCATGCATAAGGAAGAAGTCACATATTTTACTTGTGGTGTTTTTTAGGGGGAGCGGTATCTTTCTATTTATTTCAATATACTTATAGTTTAAATTTTCATGCACTTACCATTGTGAATTTAGAAATATTTATGTAGGCCATCATTAAAGATCATATTACTTTCACTTATTTAGTGCATTCAGAGAATATATGCAACTTATATTCTTTCAGGATACATTTACTTTTTTCTAGTTCAAACTGATACTATTTTATTCACATATTGTTCACGTGTTTATACCAAGTTGAGCTAATATATTCTAAATAGGTTTAACTGAAGATCTTGCTATTCAATATAGATAATGCCATAAAGACTTCTGATTTGCTCAGTTTATCAGGTCTTAGGAAGTTATAAAGTAATTCCTTTATATAAAATATATAAAGATGCTATCACATCTAGTTTCTTCAAAAAAGAAGAAAAAAATATATTCGGTTTAGGTTTCATGAAAAGCTGGAGATTACTAAATGTGTAGTTATCACTGAAGTAATAGCACAAAATATGTTATCGTTCATCATCTTTCTAACTGCATGGCTTAGTATTCTGCCAGTTACAAATTATTCTTATGAGGAACACACACAGAGAAAAATGAGGCAAAATAAGCCCTAAGTTACAATTAGTTTTGTCCTTTATTTGCTTTGGGGATCTGTTATTTCCCTTCCAAACACACAGGAACTGACAGGCACTAAGTAGAAATTTATCAGTTCTAAGGATAGGCAGAGGAGGATCTAAGAAACATGGGCCATATAGAACAATTTTTTTAAAGTAAAAAAAGAACACAAAGAAAAAAGGAGTATAAATGGATAGGAAAATTTCTTTGTTTAGACCAAAAGTCAACATTTACAGGCACTCATACTGCCTTTCACAATGTGTACGATAAATCACTTTTAAATTATTCTGTTGTAAAAATCTCACAAAATCCCTGGGTTTCTTTTTGGTTTAGACTTTGGCATTTATGAAGTCCAAGCTTTTCCTAAGATTTTATTCATAGATAGAGTGATAAAAAATATAATTTTTCAAGAAAGTCACTAATTTTTTATCATGTATTATTACATCAATTGATACTCTGCATCTTTCACTGCATGGGACTACAGGGTATGAGGGCTTGAGTTTTGTGGGATTTTTTCCCTGTACCTTTAGGGCTGCTCTATCAGGCTTGCACAAGGCATTTACCTTTCAAAACTCTACGTCTTTCAGGTAGATTGTGATTACATTTTTATTATTATATTCTATAAATATAACTTTCACAGGAGCTGCTCATTTACCAATACAAACTGAAAATCGACTTAACAGAGTTCTTTCTGGCTTGCATAAGTAGTCCAAAGTCTCAAAGCATGAGCAGAGAGGGTCAGGTGAAGGGAAGCTGATGATCAGGTAAACAGCGTCATGGAAAATTTAATTTTGCTGACTTCTTTACTTAGAAGAAGCAGCTGAACTGGTATAATGATAATGACGTTCCTCATTTCTTTCCTTCCAGATTGTATAAATAATTTCCCATTTTAAAATTCCACACTTTAGATTTAGAGCACTGAAAAAGCAACTACTCATGGTTCAAATTATAGTTAAATGCATAGCATCCAACATGAATGATCATTTATTCAGAATGTGATATTAATTCTATTTGCTTTGTTTTAGGACTCCTTTCTTTGCTCTTGGTGTAAGTATGTGTGTTGGAATCACTGGCCACGTTCACCCAACATGTTCATGTTACTCTAATTTCAGCATGTGGCAAATTGATGAAAATCACAGGCCCAGTTACAATCAAGACATCTGGAACCCGATTTGGCGCTTGGATGACAGATCCCTTAGCATCTGAAAAAAATAACAGAGTATGTTGCTTCCTCAAATGCCTTTGCTTAGAATTATGTTTTATTTAAGCTTTATGCCTACTAGACTATCCATTTTTTTTCAGGGATATTAGTTTCAACTTGAAAAGTGTTACACTGTTTGCAAATATTTTCAGTTTGATAATATTAACATATCTACAGATACATGGCAAACTTATTTTAGTAAAATGTTCTATCCTATAATTCATCAGTATAGTGAGTCTAATTTTTTATTGGTAGTCCTGTTTTATGCTTGAAAAGGGCTAGTTACAAGTATACAAAATTTTCTGTATATTCCTTCTAAAATTTGCTCCTCAGTGTGAAAAAAAACACTAAATAAGTAAAAAAGCTCAAGACCTAACCAATTCACTAAACAAGCTAAAATATACCTAGAATCTAGGGGTAATTTTAAAGAAAACAGCATAGAGGGTATTTGGCAATGCCTGTATTATGAAAATCAATATACTAGAGACTTACCATAGCTCCATTTATGTTCTATTACAGAACTCAGTATACATTAGGATTCTCACGGGTTACATCCAAGCAAGTTTAGTAGCTAAATTAGTAAAATTATTTCATTAAAAGGTGGTTGTACCTATAAGCTGGTCCAATGAACAAGTATTACTAGAAGGTTCTGTGGTATCCATAAAAGAAAAATAAGTTGAATGTGCAAAATTAAGCCATATATTTTTCAGAGCAAGGGATGGACTAAATAAATTTTCTGAATGTGATGTTTTTTGCAGTTATTACTAATCAAATTGATCAGGTAAATGAACAAAGTGATGTGATTTGCATTGATATATGTTTGATTCACTCAGTGATATGCACTGAATGGTAAAAAATTTTTAAAACAACAAAAAAAGAAAGGACAAAAAGCAAATCAACTTCAAGGCAGTACATTTAGTTGTTTCCTTTCCACACAGACCATGTCACTATTTTTGCCAAAGCCTGCAGTACTATCACACTGCAGCAGGTTAAGTGGTAAGAGAATCTTCCTGAGCCTGAGAATGACAATGTTAGTATGCGCTGATTCTCACTGTCCTTATTTTGGAATTCTCAAAAAAGTACAGAATTTAATTACTCCATTTTTTCCTTCTTTCCAGGTTTGGTACATGGACAGTTATACTAACAATAAAATTGTCCGTGAGTACAAATCAATTGCAGACTTTGTCAGCGGGGCCGAATCAAGGACATACAACCTCCCTTTCAAATGGGCAGGAACTAACCATGTTGTCTACAATGGCTCACTCTATTTTAACAAGTATCAGAGTAACATCATCATCAAATACAGCTTTGATACGGGGAGAGTGCTTGCCCAAAGAAGCCTGGAGTATGCTGGTTTTCACAACGTTTACCCTTACACATGGGGTGGGTTCTCTGACATCGACCTAATGGCTGATGAAATCGGGCTGTGGGCTGTGTATGCAACTAACCAGAATGCAGGCAATATTGTCATCAGCCAACTTAACAAAGATACCTTGGAGGTAATGAAGAGCTGGAGCACTGGCTATCCCAAGAGAAGTGCGGGGGAATCCTTCATGATCTGTGGGACACTGTATGTCACCAACTCCCACTTAACTGGAGCCAAGGTGTATTATTCCTATTCCACCAAAACCTCCACATATGAGTACACAGACATTCCCTTTCATAACCAATACTTTCACATATCCATGCTTGACTACAATGCAAGAGATAGAGCTCTTTACGCCTGGAACAATGGTCACCAGGTCCTATTCAATGTCACCCTTTTCCACATCATTAAGACTGAGGATGACACATAAGCAAATGTAATTTGTGTTCATTGATCTAAACTGTGTCATCTGTGATAAACTCTATAGGACCCCTTCTGGTTTTTTTTAATAATAACTTTCATCATTTCTCCAAAGTATTTTTTGTTATAAAGTTGGTGTTTCAAAAAACATCTGAGCCTGTATAAACTAACCTGTTGGAAACATCTTAACTCCTAAATTTACAAGGCCTATCATGTTCTTGTCATGAAAAGCACTAAAATGAGGTTAAATGGCTAAAGTCATAGTTTTACAAAAGATTAATGATCTGCCTTATATTAGAGTCAGAGATTAATGGTGGCTTAAATGCATGAATTTTTTTTTTTTTTAACTCATTTTTTTACTGTCTTTTGCTCCACATCAGAAAATATTTTGGTAGGAAGTAGGAAAAAAAAAAGCACTTTCCCCCCATTTATTTCTAAAAAAGATTTAAGGATCTTATTTATATGAGAAAATATTATTAATCATTTTGCTGTTATACAGTTCTCTGATGCGGTGCTGTACAGTCATTTTTAAATCTCTTGCTAACATTTTATTGGCAATAGGTATTTCTACCATTGTAACCACCATTGTGCAACTGTATCTCTTCACTTCTGTGAAAGTAAGTAATATTTTTTATAAAATACACTGAAGTTTAATCTCAGTAATCATTATGGGTCACTTTTCAAGAGTGGTCAAAAAGGAAGTATCTTCTCAGCTTACCCCTTTGCATAAGCATTATAAACTAAAAAGAAAATCAAACCAGATTCCTTACATAGAGTCTTTATTTTACCCCAAGTTTACTGGACCACTGACATGGAATCCTAAAATTGATTCAGTAAGGATGAGTTATTCTGATCGCTCCAGTGAAAGCAACCCATATAGTTGCTTGCAAAGATGCAGTTGAGTCACAACTGACTTGAGTTGACTCTACTCATTTATTACACATTTAAATTCTGTTCTTTATAATTAAATACATTAATGTTTTAACTTAAATTTTACACACAACTGGCAATAATGTAATTTCTTGTGTCAGGACTCTAAAAGTACAGGAAGCACATGTGAAAACTCTTAAAAATAAAATCTCTGTAATGTCATCTAGACTTATAAATTCTGGAGAGCTATTGGCAAGATTTGTGCAAAAGAAAATTGTGGGAAAACTTGGGAGTTGTCTGTGTGGTTTATTGTATAAATAACCAATTTAGAAAACAAGATGGGACGGCAACCCCCTGTTACCCTGATTCATTGTGTGCAGAAATACTGTAACCAAAAAATAAAGCTTTAATAATATTTTATGTTAATAACACCAAAAACATATAATCAATATATATAAAACATGTCACTGAGTTTGGAGGTACTTTCCACATACTTACCTAAGGCAGTTTTATGGAAACTAGTGTGGGTTGGTTTTACAATTTAAAAAGCATATTCTATAACAAATAATATATAACTTAAACTGTTGTGAATGTTTAGTTTCACACATACATAATATCATCATTTCCTTTGTAAAGTAAGGATATAATAAATCAGATAAGGCACTGTATAAAGAAATAATACTTAAGAGTAATTCACTTCAAATGTCACAAGTAAAACATCATTCTCAAATATCTCACTGTCAAAACTATAGTATGAAAAACTCAATCTCAAAATTGTTAAAATTTAACAAAGATTTCTTTTTTTGCCTACAAAAAGTTAGCATGATTTAATGACCACTCTGGGTTCTTCTGCAATGCTGTCTTCTCTTTTAAACATTTATATATGTTCCCCTCTGCTTTTGAAAGTTAGAAAATTTATGGGACTCACCTGTCATTGTACACACACCACAAAAATAATCAGCCAATACTTTGTACATCAAGAGTTTGTATGAAGAAAGAAAGTCAATTTCAGAAATGAATGAGTTTTTAGTAGATGGCCTCTAGCAGATATCTGGGTCTTCATTACTTGTTTTTTAAAAAAATAATGTAACATGATATCACGTAAATTCAAAACCTCAATGATCACAGCTTTTTTGTGAGATGTACGGCTTGTAAAGCACTTTATTGTTTTCTATGTAAGGGTTCATCACCACATCCAGGTTATAGTGTATGTGCTGCTAGAGCAGGCACAGATTTTATTATTGTCACTAGAAGTGGGGTTGACATGGGTTTAAAAATGTAATTTGCATTAAACACTTAGTTTAAAAGCATTTTTCTTAATAAATTATTATCAGTTTGTGCCTGAAATAAATAAGAACTTACTCTAATCACTGTTTTTTTTTAATCTCCAACAAATAAAATAAGTTTTATGAGGGAAATAATGACTATTTTAAAATCATACATGTAATCCAATCCATAAAGAAATCCAAGCTCAGAAAATTTTAATTCTAAGTGAACTGTGTAATTGGAATTTTCTGAATTAACCAGATCATTAACAAACTTCCATGTCATTTAAATAATAATATGATCATGGTCTGATTGTGTTTGTGTGACATTTGTATTTGTGGCACTTGAATCATAATATTTATTACTTGCACCTGCATTTACATCTATGCGTTCAGAAAATGACAGTGTGTTAGTGCATTACCAATATGTAGAGATAAAAGAGAAAATAATGACAAGTGCCTATATGCCACATTTCGTATAGTGATAAGGTTGTGATAAGATTCACCATGAACTCAGAATCTCTGGTTCCTATCACCATACTCATAGAGTCATTTCATCGTTATAATCTATAGTATTCTCTGATGAAATCTTATCTTCATAAAATTGATTCTTAGTCCTAACAAGAAAATGGCGTTTATATCTGAAAATTACTACCAAACTTAAAATTACAACTTTTTCAAACAGAATTATTTTGAAAGTATAAATATAAAATTGTACGTATGTTCATCAACAAATGAAACCAGTTATTTTTCTACTAAGGTAAATTATATATACATATAATTATACATATTATAATCTACAATATGTATAATTATACATATTATATATATATATATATATATATATATATATATATATATACACATATAATAATCCCTCAGCTTTATTCTCCTTAAAAAGATTTTTTAAAAACCCTATCTGAGCACTCAGGATTACCAAATTGTTTCTTTCTACAAATCCTAAATTTGAATGCAACTGATAGCAAAATTCAAAGTATTCCTTCGAGTTAGAGCAAATATGAAAAATTATTGACATTACAGAGTTTCTAAAAGCCAAGCCTTCTAGAAATATGGATATTTTTGAAAAAGAATAAAAAATGGCATCTTGCTGACTTGACAAGGTAGGTATGATTATATCCTTTACTAAACGTACAATTTGAGTTCCTATAACGATATAAAAGAATGTGAATTTATAGACAAAGCATACTTTGCCTCTCCATCATCACATGATTAGCGGACCATGAGAAAAGCTACTAAAAGTGGTCTACCTAGCACAATAGGCAGGAAGCATTAATTAAAATTTAGATGCTATAGGATGATACAAAGCCTTAATCTCTGACTGCTCATAGCTAGAAACAGTCACTTCTAGAAAGGCTCAGAGGCACTAAATATCATTCAGTTCAGTAGGCTGTATCCATAACGAAATCAAGATCATGGAATGATTTCTGTTTCTAAAATTAAGTAAGCTCAGCGTAAATCTCTTAGCTGATAGTTTGTCATAATCAGTGACTCTTCATAAAAGGTCTTGAGCTTAATAAAATGTGTTCTTTTGAATTGTTGAACTCCAACTAGAAAAAACACTGTGAAAACATTAGCTGATGGAAGAAAAACCAACTTCACCAAATTCTTTTAGTTATTTTTCTATCAAATAATGAATTCAATTGATGGCAATATCTTGAATAAAGAAAAATGTTTACTCTACTATTTAACCAGTCAGAAAGAAATCCTCCCCAAACTGACTTTACTAGGCTGATTTTTCTGAGTCATACCTTAATATTATGTGATATAGTTTATCCCTCTTCATCAGGGTTAGAGGAACTTTAATCGTGTTTGGAGTCTGCCTTGTCTCCAAAGCGTCAAACTAATTGGCAGAAAACATATCCTCTTTGAAGCTCAGTCCATTGATTGCCAAATAAGTTTTACAAGTATAAATTATTATTAAGCATGACTTGAAAATAACATAAAAAAGGACATAAAGTTGTACCTTGTCAAGAGTACATAGTACTTTTCATAACTATAACCATCTTAAAACATTATTCATAGTTAGAGATATGAAGCAAAATGGTGAATACGAAAGAGATCTCAGGAATAGAGCTGCAAGAAATCTGCTGGTAAACCATACACACATACGCAGTTCAGTACAAAGTTACAACCCTACCAAAGCTATAGTCTTCCCAGAAGAGACTGCACACATTTTTTAAAAAATAATTAAAATATTGCCATAAGATATCATTCTTATCACAGTTCAGACTTGGAAATATTGCATATCATTCAGACATTATCAGAAAGTAAATACTATATGACAAAAGTCTTGAAAATGGAGCAAAAAATGAGCTGATGAAAAGAAGCATTAGCCATTTTAAAGGTCTTCATGGGCTTACATTCTAGTAAGAACAAGCAGCAACAAAAATATTAATGAAAAATAAGTTTTGATTATACTAACTGCTATAAAGGAAGTAATTCTATCTCATAAAGAGTGACTGGGTGTTTACTAGGGGCAGGGTGGGATAGGAGATCTTTGGGTGGGATAGTCAAGGTAAACTCAGTCAAGGAATGAAATGTCACCATCTGATCCACACAAAAAATTTTACCTCTTCCTTTCCATTACTAGAAATCCATGGATCAAATATTTATTAATATTTCTCTATTCAGAAGTTTGTTTTGTTCATTTTTTGTTTTTTTAACTTGGGAGTTCAAGGATACACTTCTGATGATGACTGAACTCCCTGAAAATATATGCTAAATTTAGTGTGTGCTTGTACATTATTTTATGTAGGGGACTTACAGCATTCATCACATTCTCAAAGAAAGCCATGACCCAAAAGATCACCACTATGTCAATGAAATTTTAATCCCAAATTTATTAAGCATCTTTATGACAAGCACTGAATGTCTGTCATCTGTCTTACAATCCTCAAGAATTTAGCTTGTTTCAGAGAGGAAAGAAATTAACATCCTAGTATTACCCGTAATTTTTTTCTTCAGAAGAACGCAAGATTAAGTTGTTCCCTATTAAAAACAAAACAAAACAAAACCTCTAAAGGGACTTTTTTTGTATTTGGACCAAATCCAATTATTTTTTTGTGATCCAGCTTTAGAGCACATTCTTGCCACATTTAGTGGCCAAGAGTCTCTATTATGAGGCCTGTCCTACATCTACTGGAGTCTGGAGAACATTTTCTTATAGTTCTAACGCAGCCTTTTAGCAGCACCATTAGAATCTGACTGGAATTGAGGAGATGTAGTGTGCTCCATCAAATTTAACTGCAAACTCCTCTTCTGAAATTAGCTACCGCAGCAACGCATAAACAGCAAAAGAAAAGATTGTAACACTTGCCTTGGTTTAGAAGCTATTGTGGTTGATATGCATGTAATCAACAGCTACAGAAAATAAAAATAATTTTAATTTAAAAAAATAACTCTAGTCATGCTTATACAGATAAAATCATGCTGAGTAGATAACTGAGGCTGCTTCCATCAGTGATATTTTGTTTGATTTCTTTTTGTTCCCCAAGGTACTTAAGAAGACATTCATTAACTTCCACTCTGATATGAACCAAAAATAATAAAAATAAATATCTGCAATGTCTTTATTAAACTCCATTAGAAACTATTCTTGGAAGATGTAGTACACATTGAAAAAGAAGTTGAACATGTCTTTGTATAGGTAATGAGTTCCTATACTCAAATGACATTCTTGCCCTTCAGGTAAAGTGTGGCCCAGAAAAGTGGTTAAAATGTATAATTAATTTATTATTAGCTTTTTTTTTGCCATTCTTCCTTAGAAAATGTACACTAAACAAATATAAAGAACCCTTTCCATTTCACTGTTTTCCATTTTCCAAGGCTATTTCATTTCTATTCTTTCATGTAAGGCCTTACAACACCCTTATGGAATAGGGAGGGCAAAACATATCATTCTGATTTCACAAATGAGTAAACAGAACATTTATGTTTCCATGTTTATATTTCTCCATAGATAGTTCACAGGCACCTCACACTCAGTATGTTTCAAACCAAAATCCTTATCTTCCCTTCACCTGCCCCCCAATCTATTTTTCCTTCCTACCCCAGTTAACAAAAATACCATCCCATCCACAACCTTGTTTTCTACCACACCTTTGGCTCTTTAAACACACCTGTCCCTTCTATTATCAGATTACTATGATAAATAAATAAATCTAATCATATCTAAAATCTAAATCAATGCTATTCCAGATATTTGTTCTCAACCATTATCTTCCAATTTGTTTGGTTCACTCACTGTTTCCTGCTCTATTCAATCAATCCTCTAATCTTCATCTCCATGCCCAGAGAAACAGATGCCCTCTTTGGAAACACCTCTTCTGTTTACTGACCTCTGATTCCTCTCCTATATAATCAGCTTTACTTTTTGCTTTGGCCAAGGGCCACTTCCATCAGCTATGGCTTTATAGAATACTTCCTGATCAAGCAAGCTCCCCACTTTCCAAGTCAGATTAAATGGTGGGTTTTATACCTTTCCTCATAATTCACATTTAAGACTGACCTCTTACTCTCTAAATTTGTATTTATCATTCAAAATTCACTTAAAATACCACCTTATTTCTGAAGCTTAGAAAACATCATTCTCTCAAAGTACTGATCTTATATTATCAAAATTATTACATCACATTTTAATTATTTGTTTCTTCCAAGTTAGTGTGGACTCCTCAAGCATAGGGACAATGAGTTATATTCCTTATATTTCCTGGTACAGTGTCTGATACAGAATAATCTCACAGTAAACATTAATAACCAAAGAAGTATAAGACTGAATGACAAGGTGACCACCTTCCCATATCTAAAAACATTAAAAACATTGTTCCATTCTGAGAACGTCTTAAGAAATTAACTTTTCCAAATGTATTGTATTGAAAATAAATTTCCATTTCTTACTAAGGTCAGATTCTAAATATAAGAAGCATAAAGACAAAACGGAGCTTAATTTACTCTTTGGTTAAACTGATCTCTCCAAATAAATTTTATTTCAAAAGTAAATTTTATTTCTATAGCTACCATAGTCATTTGCAGTCTCACCTTAAAACTTATTTTTTTAAAAGGAAAAAGCATTTAAATTTTCACCCACTCAGTTTCTGGTTCCCTATTTTGCCTTTTTTTCTCCTGTAAGGAAAGACATCTCTTAGAAATATATGTCTTGGCAGAACAAACAGGGTTTTATCAAAGAGGCATGTGCTACCAGGTCAGGAAAAAGTGAAAGAGTCATCATTCTCCTCTCACGTGTTACCCCTTCTTCCTTATTCTGTGTTTTCAGAGGGTGCACGAACAAGAAATCTGATGTTCATTAATCTGTCAATGGTTCTAAGTAAATGCACCTTCTAAGTAACATTAGTGAAGATCAGTTCTTCCTACAGTGCAAGAAACTCTTCCAGAAGGCAGAATATTTGTTCTAAAATTAGATCTAACTGCATGTCTTTGAGCAAGTTTGTTGGTTTCTGTAAATGAAAGCACTGGGCTCTCAGTAGTTTTCAAAAGCTGCCCTTTAGAGCTTGAGGTTTCCATAGGGATCCCTCAGAGTCTACCACAAGGGATAGAGGAACTTAACTGAGGTGGGACAATGAACTACAAACTCCCCACCACCTCACCACCTCCAATAAAAGCAAACTCATTTTATCTGTTTTTAAAAATGCTTCTATTTTAAGCTTTTATTGCCAGAAAACATTTTTGTTGTTTTTTTAAAAAGTATAAAAGCCACTTACCTAGATGGTCCCCAAGGTTTCTTTCAACTCTAACCTTCTCCTAATCTGTTATTCTAAAAGATCAATAAAGGCTGTACATGAACTGGGGCTTGGATGCTTGTAGATCTCAGACTCAAAGGGAAAACACCAAGAGGAAAGGAGAGATAAAAGTGAAAGTTTACTAATTCAGTTTCCAAAAGTTTCCAAGTAGTTTCTACAGAGTCACCTATGTTATGTTAAAACTAAGACAAACATTTCATATTGTTCTCTATTACTTGACTAAAACTTTGTTCCTAACTAGGAATGTCTGCTCCCCCAATAAATCAGTTCAAAATCCATGGTTCTTTTTTTCTTTGCACTCCTTTTAAGAACTCATCCTCTCACATGGCTTCAACTACTACTTAATGACTTCCAAATCTGTGTCATGTCTCCAAGTTCAGAATTTTTATCTATCTAAGTGGTACCTATAATGAAAATGCTCCATCAATATAAAGGTGGCATTTCCATAAATGAACTTCATCTTTCTTACACAAGTGTCCCTCGGGAATAAAGTCTAATCTCCTTAACACAATACACACAACCCTCCATCATCCTCAACAAATAAATACTTCGATTTCACTCCTCACCATTTTTCCCCTGCTATTCCTTCTCACTATAGCACTATCTGTAGTATCTTTCTTATCTGGTTAATTCTTGCCCATGTTTCAAAGATGAGCTTAGATTGTGCTTCTTCAAGGAAGCTTTCCTAACTATTCCCTCAGCTGTGCTATTTGCTCCCTTTTTGTTTTGTCATATTACCTGGTAACTGCCTCAATCACAGCACTTTTACTACAAGTGAGCATCTGTTTACTTGTCTGCCTCCCATCCTGGACTATGAGTCTCCTGGGATCATTTATCAGCATAGTATTCCCTGGCAAACTGTAAGTTCTCTATGTTGCTGACCTGACCAGCCAAATCATTGTATTTCTTCAATAATATCACTAATATCTTCTAGACATATTGAACTTTTCCATCACCCTGATTTCCTATGTCCAAACTCTCACTAAAATACAAAAAATATGTTGTTTTTTCTTTCAAAGGATTTTTCTTCCATCTTAATGACTCACCCCAATGTCACAGGTAAATAATACAAGGTCTTACCATCTTCTACTTGCAAAATGCCAAATGTTGCTGGCAGATATCTCTGTCTCCAATCTCTCCTCACAAAATCTAACCTGCATTCTTCCATCAGTTTCACCTCAATAAAGCATTATGGCACTTCCTGTTCATTAGGAAATCATAGCTTTCTGTTTCCCATTAAATCAATTTCAGGCTGCTCTGACTAAATCCACCTGTCATTTACAAATGTGCTTTCCATTATTACCCAATATACTTCCTCTGGCCCAGTCATAAAGTCTACATGCATAATATAAGCCTTCTTTCCTCTAAGTTTATATCCACATTCTGAATGTTTTCACTCCTCTCTTGTTATCAGAATCTTTGCTAATGCCTCTTGGCCAAATGTAAAGCTCACTTAGTCCAAATAATTCCATACAGAGCATCAATATTAAAATGTAAAGAAAAACAGGAGTCAGACAAATTCGCAAGAAAATGTGTGGCTGTTGTTTCTGCAGTAATATATACTGATGTGGTGAAATGATTGTCAGGGAAGGACTAGGTCACATTTATAAAATGAACAGACATAAAACCTTGTCCTTGACCTTACAGTCTAATTAATTACTTTCCCAACTATATGTGAGCTGTTTTGTTAGACCAACCTTTGTCAGAAGCTGACTAATGATGCTATAAAATCTCCTCAAATAAACCCCATATTTGAACCAACATATCACTGCAACTCACATTGTTTATTTTGCTCTGGAGGAATGATACAATTTCTAGTGGTTCTAAGAAATAGAACCTCCTCTAGGGACTTCCCTGGTGGTCCAGTGGTTAAGACTCCGTGCTTCCAATGTAGGGGGCACAGGTTCGATCCCTGGTTGGGGAATTAAGATCCCACATGCCATGCGGCACAGCTGGGAAAAAAAAAACAAAAAAAAAAAACTCTTTAACTTCAAATGTCAAATAACCATAAAGAAAAAAAAGAAAAAAATAGAACCTCCTCTAATGAATCCCCAAAGGAAACCGGACTATTTGTTAAAGAATAAACAGCTCTGGACTACAGTGAAATTCCTCCTTGTGGCCCTTAACTTTCCTGGGACTTTCTTTAGGCTGATTTTGAAATGTACTATGTTTAATGAAAGCTTCTTGAAACCCCAATATTTCAGTTCCACCAAAACAAGGGAGGACAGTTAGGATCAGAATGCGTAATAAAAAAAAGAAAGGAAAGAAATCAGACAATGGGAGAAACTAAAATAAAGCTCAGTAAGAAAACAATAAGTTTAGGTTATACACAAGCTGATTCTACATTGAGACAATCCATCCCCTCAGTCACGGGAAATATTTATAGTCTATCTACGAAATTCCAGGTGTACCTATTAAATAAGCTAGGTACTAATTACTGTGGACACTGAAGATAATTAAAGGCAGACTTAGGGACTGCTTTTATGAATGCTGCAGTCCATAGTACTTGACTAAGTGTGCCATGAATTTCATAAAAGTAGAAGGCAGATATGGACCACTTTGTTAAATGTTTCTTGATCAAACGCAGCTGCAAGATTCAATTTCATGTCACTGAATCTGCTTATTTTCTCTACTTTTCATAGAATGCCAAACAACAAGTAAGCTCCATCATGGTAGGGATCACAGTTGCTTTAATCATGTTTTTATCTGCAGTGCCTAAATTAGTGCCAAGAATATAGTAGTATCCCAATAAATAACATTTGAATGAATGAATCAATCAATCAGTCATTGAAAATCAACAATTATCTCAGTCAGAACTCCAGACTGTGCATCTTAATGTTTGATATAGTTTAGCTGCTTATTTCCTAATTAGCTTTTGAATTGCTTTGAATTTTTTATATTTATAGTCATAATAGAATTAAATACTTGTTTGTTTAAACACAAATGATTAAGTAGCTGATTAAGAGAAATTCCAAGTCTTGAGTCTACAATAACACAAGCCAAATACCTCAGTTTTTTACCTGTCAAGCGGTAACAGTGGAACAATATGCTTATTACAAGACTTTCTATAGCTATTATCACTACTACTAATAATAATGATGCTAGACCAACAATGGTAGGATAGATTGATAGTATCTGTTTGCACTTCTGTGGTCAGCTTTTTTTTAAAAAATCAAATAACAGAGACAAGTATTTTGAAATTTGGGGTTGGATTTCTTATCGCTTCCTTTATTCATACTCATGGAGTGATAAACTATTGAGAGAGAAATTTGCTTTCTAATAAGAACTGAGATATATTCATTAGATTTTTCTTTGTCAGAATTTTATTGTTCCACTTTTATAGCGAGGCTGTTTAGCCCTTCTTATAGCTAGCAAGCAATTGGAAATTCCTTACTTTTCCCTAAGAGAGATAGAGATTCACAATATAAAGTCAGCATTTCCCTAAAAATCATCAACATCTGTTGCAGTCATAAGTAACTTGCCTTTAGAGTCTCCCCAAAACATCCTGCAGAGCTTTGCCTACACCCACTGCTTCAGCCAGAAAAATAAAATAAATGCCTTGTGAGAGTGATGTAATGGTCTAAGGGAACAGAATACAGTTGAGTAAAGAAGGCATAAAGTTTGAAGTGCTATATATGACATAGGCACTGATTTTGATTAAATTAGGTGTACTGGACAATTTGCTGATGTTCCAGTTCTGTGTAAGTTCTGATTCCCCTAAATGCCACAGAAGTACTCTAGTATAAAAAGAGAATAAGGAAAAAGAAGTTAAGTTCCAAAAAGTTATCCTTTACATATATATGCTATGTTCACTTTATTGACGTACCAAATTCTTAAACCATATAGGGTCTTCAGTTCATGTTGACACTGTAGATTTTTCTTTTCTATAACCTAGACCCTCAGAGACACAGGAGTTGTAAAGTCTTATCTTACCAGCAACTTACAGATATTCAAATGGCTAGAGTGCAGAATTTAATCCTCAGAAGATTCATGCTGAGCTTTAATCCCTAGCAGAGAGAACTGCTCCTGCCTTTCATGTCATCATCAGGAAGGCTGAGTCAATATAATTCCACTTTTACTGAATGCCATCTATAAACTACAAGCTAATACTGAATCCTCCTTCGGTAAAAGGAGGATTTTTACTACCTAACGTGTTCATCTATGTGAGATATAGGTTTCCTAAGATACACCTGTTCAACCTGAGATACAGTTTCCCTAAGCATAAGAGATGACCATGAAACAAGAATTCACAATTCTTTATAAAGTATCTTAGTCAATGCTGTTTTTAAAAAAACAGAAATATTCAACAAGGTTGACATTTTGGTTATCTATCCAAAAAAGTGAGAAATAAAGCAAACAAAAAAAAAATGTAATCTGGATTGTGGTTTAACTCATCACTACTCCCATTGGCAGGGGTCAAAAGGGGGTCTTGATTACTAAGAATAAACTTTTTCCTTCCCCTATCCTCCTGGTGTCTAAGGCGGAAGAGTGAAAGGGAAGGCAGAGAACTCTGTGTGCCCCTGGCAAAAACTCTCTGCCTCCCCAGTCCCCACGGTCCAACGATCACAGCCTGTGGTCAAGTCTGACATCTTTATTGTCCAAGAAACCTAGGACTGTACGTCACTCCAACCTGCTATGGCATTGCACATCCACTTTCAGACTTCTGACTCCCACTCAGAGCGTCCTCTAGAACTCAAAATCTGTCATAAGCAAAATCCCCTACCTTTCTAACCTCCACTCTCAATGTTCCCTTCACCTTGATCAAACTGAAACATGGCTATGGTACTAGTTTCTGAACCTTGCTCAATTTCTTGGAGAGATGTTTGTTGGGTTTTTGTTTGATTTTTCATTCTGTTCTTTGGGATCTACCCTCAGAGATCCTGAGTTAGTTGGTCTGAAATGGGGCTCAGCAACAGTATTGTTTTTAAAGTTTCTCAGGAGATCCTAGTACACAATCAGTGCTGAAAACCTCTGCACAATAACAGAACCTGGTCTAATAGAAACCTGGTTCTCCCTGAAGAACATGACTTCCCCTCTCAAAAGAGGGCTATTTCCTCTCCCAGCAGTCCTCAAACACCTGTGTGTGAAGGTCAGTTTGGGTACTCTCTGCTCTTCGTTGCTACTTATTGTCCCTTCATCCTAATGGTGCCACAACTCAGTTTTGAACCTCTTGTCACCAGGTTTCACCACGTGTTACAACTCTTTGTAGAATCATCTACAGACCCTCAGGTCTCACTCTTATTTTTCATAATTCTGCATTTTACCATCACTCTCTTTAACACTACTACTGTAGATGATCTTCTAGAACTGAAGCCCCTCAATTCCTTGACCTCCTCTCTGCCAGTGACCTTATCCTGAGCCACTTGCTCACACGATCATACCCCAGACAAGAGTGTATATACACAAAATATTTTTCACATGGAAACTTCCTCTCTTCAGAAGGTTGGCATCTTCCTTACTTAAACAGCACTGTTTTTTTTTTTTTTTAAACCAAAAAGCAAAAAGTAATCAATTTACCAGAAAAAGAACTGGAGAACTGAATCAACCCTGTAAATTGTAGTGTGGGAGTCATCACATTTCTGGACCAGACTATAAGCCAGATTCCACTGCTATTACCTCAAGGTATTAGAATTTTTACATATTGAATAATTCTTGAAATAACTAAGTCTTTTGCCACAGATTACATTTTTTGTCATTAAATTAAGAATTAGATTATGCACTCTTTGACACAAATCACAGCAATATTTTTTTGGATCTCTCTCCTAAAGAAAAGAAAATAAAAGCAAAAATAAATAAATGGGACCTAATTAAACTTGAAAGCTTTTGCACAGCAAAGGAAATCACTGACAAAATGAGAAGACAAACTACTGAATGGGAGAAGATATTTGCAAATGACAGGACCGAAAAGGAGTTAATATCCAACATATAAACAGCTCATACAACTCAGCATCAAAAAAACAACTCAATCAAAAAATGGGCAGAACATAAAAAGAAATGAAATTGAGTTATTTGTAGTGAGGTGGATGGACCTAGAGACTGTCATACAGAGTGAAGTAAGTCAGAAAGAGAAAAACAAATACTGAATGCTAACACATATATATGGAATCTAAAAAAAAAAAAAAAAAGGGTTCTGAAGAACCTAGGGGCAGGACAGGAATAAAGACACAGACGTAGAGAATGGACTTGAGGACACGGGGAGGGGGAAGGGTAAGCTGGGACGAAGTGAGAGAATGGCATGGACATATATACACTACCAAATGTAAAATAGATAGCTAGTGGGAAGCAGCCACATAGCACAGGGAGATCAGCTCGGTGCTTTGTGTCCACCTAGAGGGGTGGGATAGGGAGGGTGGGAGGGAGATGCAAGAGGGAGAAGATATGGGAATATATGTTTATGTATAGCTGATTCACTTTGTTATACAGCAGAAACTAACACACCATTATAAAGCAATTATACTCCAATAAAGATGTTAAAAAAAAATGATAATATCCTTAAAAAAAAAAAAAAAAAGGTCAGAAGAACCAAATAGACATTTTTCCAAAGAGGAAATGCAGATGGCCACCAGGCACATGAAAAAATGCTCAACATTGCTAATCATAAGGGAAATGGAAATCAAAACCACAATGAGATACCTCATACTGGTCAATATGGCTATCATCAAAAAGAACATAAATAACAAATGTCAGGGAGGATGTGGAGAAAAGAGAACCCTTGTACACTGTTGATGGGAAACAGTATGGAGGAGCCACTGTGGAAAACAGTACGGAGGTTTCTCAAAAAACTAAAAATAGAATTACCATATGGCTCAGCAATTCCACTCCTGGGTATATATCCAAAAAAAACCAAAAACACTAATTCAAAAAAACATACATGAACCCCAATGTTCATAGCAGCATTATTTACAATTGCCAAAATATGGAAGCAACTTAAGTGTCCATCAACAGATGAATAAATAAAGAAGATGTGGCATATATATACAGTGGAATACTACTCGACCATAAAAAGAATGAAATTTTGCCATTTGTAGCAACATGGATGGACTTGGAGGGCATTATGCTAAGTGAAATAAGTCAGAGAAAGACAAATACTGTACGATATCACTTATATGAGGAATCTAAAAAATACAACAAATTAGTGAATATAACAAAAAAAGTAGCAGACTCACAGATACAGAGAACAAACTAGTGACTACCCATGGGGAAAGGGGGTAGGGGCAATATAGGATGGGAGAGTGGGAGGTACAAACTAATGGGTGAAAGATAGGCTCAAGGATGTACTGGACAACACAAGGAATATAAACAATATTTTGTAATAACTATAAATGGAAAATAACCTTTAAAATTGTACAAATTTTTTTTTAATTTTTTAAAGAATTAGATTATGATCCAATCCATTATAAAGAGGTTTGACCTATAGTTACATGTATCACATGCCATAAGGAAACATTTCTTTAGACAATTAGTCAATTTTCCAATTAAAATAAATGTGTTTCAATCATCATGTTTCACACAGGAAAAGGAAAAATGACTTCAATAATTGCACTTTGCATTTCTATAACAACATTCATCTAAGAAGCTCAAAGCACTAATTTAATTAAACCTCCAAATATTCCCGTGAAGAGGTGTTATTATTTCCATTTGACAAAGGCATAAAGGAAGTCACAGAAAGATTAACTCACTTGCCTGTGGTTACGCAGTGAATTAGCAGTGGAGGTCAGAATAAACCCTGAAATTTGGGCAAGTAGTTCTCTATAGTCTGCATCAACGATCTCTCAGTATCTGTAATTTTTCCCGAAGTCTCATCAGCTCAACTCCTGCCTTTCACTGGAGCATTAGCCACTTTTATTATTCATGAGTTGGGGGAATCTGAAGAACAGATTATTCAAAAATGCTTCTGATTTTAATTCTTGTATTCCACTTTCTGGGATGGCATTCATTTAGGGCAAACTCTGGTGGTATTTTCTTCCCTTTTTTCTCAAATACTCTTTATCAACATATTCTCTCTCTTTTTATACATAATTAGGTGGCCTAATCCCAGAAAGCAAGGCTGTTTGCTTTTAATTAAGGAATGAATTGTACATCAAAATATCAAGGGGAATTTACAGCATCTCCATCTAATCTCTTAATGAAATGGATCTGATAGCTGCTCTGTTTGCATTAGTCACAGCACATGCTGTATATGAATTTAAGAAGTGTATTGAGCAAACAAAGTTAAAATACACCAGGAAGTACTTATTATCCAGGGAATAAATATTTAGGTATTTTCAAGGGCAAAAAGTCCATCACCATGTTTAATTATTATAGAGAATCATCCCATCTTTTTCACAAGGCAGTTTCTTACAATTGCTTTCTAACCTTTCACCCAAGGAGCCTATAAGTCCTTTTCAAAAATGTTTTTAGAAAAATCCATTTAGAAAAAAAGTAAGTTTTAATCTCATCTAGTCACATAATATATAGATGTTGAGACCAATAAAGTCAAATGGATAGAATTAAGATATGTTATTTCTTACTATTAAGTAATACATTAATCAGCTCAGGCTGCCATAATAGAATATCACAAACTAGACAGCTTAAATAACAGAAATTTACTTTCTCACAGTTCTAGAGGCTAGAAGTCCAAAATCAAGATGCCAGAGGGCTGGATTCTGGTGATGCCTCTCTCCTTGGCTTGTCCTCACCTGGCCTTTTCTCTGTGCACACACAGAGGGAGAGAGATCTCTGGTGCCTCTTCTTCTTCTAATAAAGACACCAGTCTCATCAGATTAGGGTCCCACCCTTATAACCTCATTTAACTTTTAAGACCCCATTTCCAAGTAGAGTCACATTGGAGGTTAAGACTTGAGCATATGAATTTTGAGGGGATACAATTCAGTCTATAACAAGTAACTTCCATCTTAGTCAATGAAGAAGAAAAGACCCATTGCTATGTTCAGGAAACCACACACACAGGGATAACCCTGATCAAAAGGACATAATTTGGGCTTCCCTGGCGGCACAGTGGTTGAGAGTCTGCCTGCCGATGCAGGGGACACGGGTTCGAGCCCTGGTCTGGGAAGATCCCACGTGCCGTGGAGCAACTAGGCCTGTGAGCCACAACTACTGAGCCTGCGTGTCTGGAGCCTGTGCTCCGCAACAAGAGAGGCCACGATAGTGAGAGGCCCACGCACCGCGATGAAGAGTGGCCCCCGCTCGCCGCAACTGGAGAAAGCCCTCACACAGAAACGAAGACCCAACACAGCCAAAAATAAATAAATAAATAAATAAATAATTTAAAAAAAAAAAAAAGGACATAATTTAACATTCCAAAAATATATTTAAAATTTTAAAAGTCTTTATTTCCTTAAAAGGAGGCTAATTTCATGGTTCACTGCTAAACTTTAATTCAAATTCCACTTTTCAAACAATTTACTCTCCAACCCAGATCCATTCACCAACACAACTGCTACTCCAGGCCTAGGAAACTCCTCATCTGAAGCCCACTCCTCTTTGAGTATGTTCAAAACACAACTCCATTTCAGTCTTCAAAAGGAAGCAATATCACATGGCAGAAATTCCATTCATATTATAAATCAAAAGATCTTAAATTTAGTTTTAGCTCTAATATTCAACAACACTACATAGTCTCAAGAACTAAATTTAACATCTTTGCCCTCCAGCTTCAAATTTTACTATTAAATCCAGATTCAAAAATATCTATGATTAAGAGATTGTGAGCACTTTATGTATTTAAGGAATAATGGTAAATTATAATGGTCATATATTTCAAATACATTGAACCACTTAGACCCATTTAGAAGGAGGGAAGGACAGATGGAAAGACATGGTACTCAAAATATAAGTATCCTTATTTAAGCCTCAATAATATGCAAAACAAAAATCCCTTAGAAATTTCTGGCAGTTTATTTCTGCTGCTTAGCCCCACCAAAGCTAATAGTCTGTATGAATTTGAATAGCCTACATAATTTAAAATGCTTATTTGGTAACTTATGAGGTATTTCTTTCTAGAAATGATTTCACATTTATACTCTATTTTTATACCCGTTTATCTGTTCTCATGCATTTTGCACATACTCCCATTGACAATTTCACATTGTATCATATATAATTAGTTATTTGTGTCTTCTTCATCTATTGTAAGCTTCTTAAAAATTAGGATCAATCTTTCATTTAAATGTGTTTCCTCAGCAATCGGCATAGTGCCTAGAACATAGTGTGACTCAAAACGTGTTTAAACATGTAGAATATTCCTCCAATATTGCAAATAATAATTTGATTTCCCCAGATGTCTAAAGTGTTTAATCTTGAATATATATCTATATAGAGAATTGAGGATTAGATTATAATATATTCAAATTCCCACTACTTTTTAATTAATAACATTTTTGTCCTTTAGAACTCCATATAATCTCTAAATCAGGAGTCTCCATAGGTCATTTGTAAAGTGTTTAGGCTTATAAATTTGTGTACGAGTAAAAAACATAACACTATTTGGAGAGGTAGTACCTGCTGGTGATCTGGAATTCTGAGAAGTTGAAAAATGGATTATCAATGATCTGTAGAAGTATTATTTTCAGAATTCACCTAATGCAAGAATATTTTCCATTTTCCTAACTGTCAAAAGATATCAGAAAGCTAGAGGAAAGCATAGTCATAGACAGACCATCTTAAAAGACGTGAGAGCCAATATTCTGCCTCCTCAAAAAAACAAAATAATAAAATTTATGTCCATTTTTGATAATACAAAATGCCCAAGAGGACACTGGAATTTACCACTGACAGTCTTGGTGTACTAGAATAATCTGATTATGTTCCCAATAAAGTAGGCCACATCAATGAAATAGTCTTAGATGTAGCTGAAATTTTTTAAGAAAATATATACATTTAAAAGACTTCGCACACGTAAATACTATAGTGGTAGACAGTCTTCCGTCACATTCTCTGCCTGAGGAAAAGGAGGCTCATGTAGGTCCCAATGATGAGCTAAGCCCCTGGTTCACCAAGTATGGCCTCCCGTCAATCAGCATCACATGGGCACTTGTCATAAAGGTAAATTCTTGCGCCTTCTCTCTAGACCTACTGAATCAGAAATTCTGGGTTGAAGCCTAGTAATTTGTGTTTTTACAAGTCCCCCATATGATTCAGTTTAGGCTTAAACCTGAGAACCACTGGTTAGCTGATGGTAAACCACTTAGCTGATGGTAAAGCCTTGGTTTCAATGCTTTAGTCCCATCTTTGCTTCAAGTACAATACCTTGATTTTGGCCTTGATGCAATAAACGAAAGTTTATTGTTGATGTTAATAATAACTTTAGGAAATAATGCTAAACCTCAGCATCTACTTTCTTAGCTAAAATCTATCTTGAATACATTTTTGTTCACTGTGATTCATATAAAGAGATCTGATTTAAAATCGTGAGTTCTCATCTCTCTTTTTTCAACCAAATTCTTCATATAAATCATTCTCAGGTGTTTATTTTCATATTGTCCCCTAACTCTCTCCAGCTTCCTCATTCTGTTTCTGTTGTTTCCATTTTATCTCTTTTTCTCTGTCCTCTTTATATTAACCGTGATCATTGCTTACACCTGCTCTAGCCCAACTTACCTTAGTGAATGAATTTTAATGCCAAGGTATATAGATAGAATTTGAAACTGCAAAGGAGATTTATAGTTCGGGGAGCATCATCTGGAGAAGGCCCTAATTTATTTTCTCAGATATGTAAAATTTAGATCTCCTATGCCTGTAAAACCGCCTGGAAGCAGCAGCAATTGTAGTTCACAGGCTAGTCTGCACAAAAGATTCAGACCAGACTCTAAGACAACAGGCACTCTTTTCCTCACCGTTTTCCCCCAGGAAAGATTTGAATATTTTGCTTTCTAAGAGAAAGAAAAGGAAATTAAATTAGACTATCATAAATATAAACAAAATCAGAATGTCCTTCCCTATTAGGAAGCTGTGTCCATCACCAGGAAAACTAAAGCAAGCTTCTCTTTCCATCTCTGTAAGTAAGATAGACACTTTGTTGCCCTATAATATAAGTAAAGTAGACAGCATGTTCCCTTTGGGAATATCCCCAGAAACTATCACTGTGGCAATTTTTTAAAATTCTTTTCAAAGATAACCCTGAGAACAGAAACATAGCTGAGGAGTTGCTGTGTGGTCATGACTCCAGCAAGCCCAGCTGAATCGGCCAGGCTGCCCTTGCACACTACTGAGCTAGGTCAATCCTGCCCACTTCTATCACATTTACCTTTATGCCACATACGGTCATGTAAGTCAGAGGGCACAGGATTCAGTCAAAAGCCCTGCCAAATTCAAGTATTAGTTCTACCAGTCACTAGACAGAGGACACTGCATAAGACACATAAACACAAAAATTTAGTTCTCTCAGCTGTCAACGAGAAGCCTGATATGGCCATTCCTCCCACAAGGAAGTGTGAGGATAAGATGAGTATCAATGGTTCTCAAACGAAGCTAAATATGATCCCCGGCATATGTTTCACAGTGTCTGGAAACGTTTCTGGTTATCACAACTGGGACGGAAGACAGGATCGTGGATCTAGTAGATAGAGACCAGGGATGCTGCTAAACATCCTACATGCACAGGACAGTCCTCCCCAACAAAAAATTACCTGGCCAAAATAGTCAACAGTGCTAAGCTTGAGAAATTCTGGATGAGATGCTTTGTAAATTAGAAGAACAGTTATTTAACAAATATTTACTGTGTGTCAGGCCCTGTCTTAGAAACTAGATAGTGTTCTTGTGTTAAACCTAAATGCACAGAGATGAGATACTAAGGTCCAACATGCTTCCACCAACCCAAAAGGACTTAATTTATTTCTTTGACCTTCCAATGCTGTGCTCAGTGCCTTCAATATAGCATTATGTGCTACACATGTTTTGCTTGCTTACTTAACTGATCCAGTCAAAACAAATTGCAAAGATCCCTTAAAAACTACCAATGTTTCTTTTGTGTCACAAGTATTCCTATGTCAGACATCACCATAGATATTCAAGAGTTAATAATCTGGTTTACTATCTTCAACAGCACTTATCACAATGATATGGACATAACATATGTAGTCAATAAACATTCCAGAATCATTGTGTGATGATATCATTAATTTTTCTGGATCAGCAAAAAAGGATTGAATGATGTATCAAAGTTTAATCATAATCAGTAATGAAAATCTTAATAATAATTTACACTGATGGACTCCTTACAATATGCCAGTCACTTATATGTTTATTTGATCTTCACAACCAACCTTTGCCCCCATTTTACATGTAAGGAAACTGAGGCACCGAGAGATTAGGTAAGTTTCCCGAAGTCATACAGCTAATTAGTGTTAGAACTGGGATTTGAACCTCAAGATAATATGGCTCCAGAGTCCACGTGCTTTATCTACCACACTATTTATCACTGGAGCCTAGAAGCAGCTAAATCCATATAGCAAAGCACAGCTATGGAAGACATTCAGCACAGGTAGAATTAGTAAATTAGCTCAATTCAGGAAACTATTAAAATGAAATAGTGCCCACCTGATTGACAGCTGCCCGCATTAAAAATGTGCTGAAGTATTTGGGCCAAGTCATAATTGAAGTTGTAGCCCTTAAAAAACTGGGGCCCTTGGTTTTGATCAAACTGTTTAAATGGCCAAGTATATGACCTTGTTGTTGCCAAACATATGTTTACTGCAGGTGATATTTCAGTAGATTTCTGAAGAAGAAATTGCTACTTTCACTTTGCTCCTATATATTGTGCAAAATGGGCCATTACCTCTGGTCCCGGCAATAGGGAACTTCAAAGGCAAACAGAGAAGGAGAAACACTCATCCGAATGGCAAGCAGTCAGTAAGCAGACAAGGTAAACAGGCACACCGTGCAGGCTTGGGGGCATCAAGAGCAATCTCAGCAATTGCTTCATCTGCTTTCCTGTTTTCCCTCTTACTTCTGCCAAATGCGACTGGGTATGATGCAAGTCCTCCATGATGAAGCAGGTTCTCTTCCACAGAAACACACCCACATTTCTCTCCTTTGGCCCAGAATGCACAGGAGCTCAATCGAGTGTCTAGAACTTTGAAAGTAACAAAGCCAAAGAGAATAGCCTCCTGGTAAAGAAACACTGGACTTCACTAAATCAGATGTTCTGTCTGTTGAAATTATTTAAAGTCAACTGTTTTACTCTGGTCATCAAATTCATTTAAAACAAGTCTGTCTTTTTAAAAAAATTGCTGAGTATAGAAAATAGCTTGATTTATTCATACACAAAAATCTCATTATAACAGTGTTTATGATATGGCTCGCTGACCAATCCTTCAAAACATAGCTATGAACAACAACACAAAAACTTTTCTACACATCACATAATTAGCCCATAAAACAGATGTTCATTTTTTCACACAATGTGAACATTCTTAAAAAACATCACTTTATTGCATTTAACTCTAACATACTCAGAAGTGCACTTTATAATATCAAAATAAAACTGCCCAAAATGTTAGCCAAAACTTGAAAGCATATAGTGTGACTGTTACAAATGTTTTAATCTTTGAAAGAAGAGGCACAGCTTAATTTGCCAAAGTCACTAGAGATTAAATTAAAATTTATCTAGTCCTCAAGTCATAATCATAGGTAAGAAATAAATGTGCATTATGGTGACTTGAAACTTTTGAACATTTTTATGTAAACTAGCCTACCTTTCTCCTCATAAAGAGCATATGGGGTACCTATGCAGAAATCATCTACTCCAGTTAAAACCTGAGGGGACACCGATGCAGAGAACTTAAGTAACTCCTTGAGAATCACCAATACTAACTGGTAGAAGTGAGACTTACATCCTTGTCTCTTGAGTCTCAGTTGCATTACTATTCTATTAGACCCGCTGCTCCTCAGTGCCCTGTGATATGGTTTTAACTTGCTTGCCAAGAAATGAGTACATTAAGAGCAATAATTTTATTAAAGTAAATTATTTCTATCTTAAAGAATTGTCTTAAAAGACAATACATTCTTCCAATCTTTTGTGAAAAATTTTTTTAATTAAATTATGGTGATAAAAAATGGTAGCTGTTTATATTTCTGAAAGGTCTTTCCTGGTATCAGTCTGAACTCCCTCTGTTGCACATATCTAAAACCTAACTCAAATTGGTTTAAGCTAAAAAGAGAATTTACTGGCTCATGGGATATTAAAAAAAATCCATGGTTGTAAAATCAGATATGGCTGATTCCAGGATTCAAATGATGTTTTCAGGACTTGGTCTCTCTTTATCTCTTGGCTCTGCTTTGTTTTGCTTTTGCTTTTGTTTTAAGCACAAAATTAGCTCTTTAATTTTTTTTCTAATTTACACTGTGCTGTGCGGTGACAGATTTTTTTCTAATTGAGGTAACTTTGGTTTATAACATTATATAAAATTCAGGTGTACAACATTATAATTCAACTTCTTTACACACTACAGCATGCTCACCACCAAAAGTCTAGTTTCCATCTGCCATCATACAATTGACCCCCTTTACCCATTTTATCCACCCCCACCCCCATTCTCCTCTGGTAACCCACCAAACTGTTCACTGTATCTATGTGCTCGTTTCTGTTTTGTTTATTTATTGGGATTTTTTATATTCCACATATGTGTAAATCATATGATATTTTTCTTTTTCCATATGATTTATTTCACTTAGCATAACATCTGCTTTGTTTTTTAAAGACTTTATTCTCAGATTTCAGACGCCCTCAGAAGATTCAAGCTTACATCATCCTGACTGCTAACTCCACTAGTGGAGAGAAAAATGCTCCTACTAGTTCCAGAAAAGTTTTACTGGGTGTGGTTAAGTCACATGACTAACCCTGAACCAATCATTTGAGCCAGAAGATGCAATAGTCTATTTGTCCATCCATAAACCCAGAGATAGAGTCAGATTCTTATGAACAACATGCAGTAATCATGAAGAAGACGTGATCCCCTAAGAAAATCAAGGTGCTGTTACCAAAGAGAAAGTGAGTGACTTCAAGTTAAGCAAAAACATCAGCTATTCACTAGTCCTGCCAAAATAATACTTTGATAATATGTTTCCTAACTTCTGAAGAAAAGTTATAACTCCCTCAAAATTTAAAGGCTAGAAACTGCCATGTTAGGCTACAAGTCCTAATAATAAGCAAACTTCTATGATGCCTACCACGTAGTCACAAAAAATCTTTGGAAACTAAGCAAATAGTTCAATATTCCCTGCTTTTTTAATCAGCTGCTTAGACATCTCAAAATTCAACTTTTCTTCACTAATAGCCAAACGTGTCAATTAAACTTCCCCTCCCCAAATTTTGAAATACAAAGACAACCCAGCTACCAAAAACACTGTTGTCTATGAGCTAAATTTTAATTTACTCCTACCAAAAATGAGAGAATAAAGAGGAATATTCAGCCATCTGCCAGCTCTGCTCCTAAGTCATACTCTGCTTAAGGTAAACAAAGAGACTCCAATTAGAGACCTGGTACTTTTTGAAACCTGTAGGTTCTCTGTGTTTGGAAAGTTAAAAAAAAAAAGAAGAAAATTGTTAGAGTTGCGACGCTCTTTGAGAATGGAGCAAGAATACTCTTTTTTTAAAAAACTATGTTCATAACTGAAATTTAGTCCAAAGAATTTATTGGTATATTAACTCTTGAAAAAGAAGTCAGGTTTATCTTTCAAGTAATACCATTATTTCTTCTATGTTTTCTATAGACTGCTTCAAGCTCTTGCATATTCCTAAAGATAGCTGGCTTTGGATCATTATAAAATTTCAAAATCTTTTGAAAGGGTCCAGTAGGGTTTATTTTCTTCAAAATATACTCGATCTATTGACCATAGTGTCTTCACAATATCAAGACAAGAAAATTTTAAAATACAAATGTTTCATGTAGAAAGAATATCTAATATAAACAGAGCCTACTGATCTTCCTGTGGATAACGTAAACTGATGGAGACTCTGAAAGTCTGGACACTGAAACCCTCTATTGCTCCTAAAGCTAATATTGAGCTAATTCCATTCAGTGCAAGCTGTTTAAATGACTACTTCCCAGACCCTGCTCACTCATTTCCTCTGTAGTCACTAGAAATTTGGCTTCGATTACTACCAATCTACTAATCTGCAGAGAAAAGACAAAAAGGTCCTCTTCTCATTCCTCATTCTTCTTGACACTTTGCAATATTCTATTTTTTTACTACATTTTTATTCTGATAGTTCTCCTTTCTTTTATGCAAATACTCAATCCTAGTTTCCTCCTACACTTAGAATGGCTTCTCCATATGTACTTCTTTTTCCCTTTCCCTAAATGTGAATAAGCTTAAAGAAGCTTATATCTTTCTAACATGTATTCTTCTACTCAATAGTACTTTGTAAAATGTTCAAGTCATAAATGGGATCTAAGATTTGAATGGGGGGGATGAAAATGTGGTATAAATATAGTTGATGATTAACTCGTAACTGATAAAAACATAGTAATTGATTAACAATTATTTTATAATTATTATTATAAAAAATTAATAAACAGAAACCTCAATTAAATAGAGTTGGGAGACCAGAAAGGGAGTTCTCACACCTTGTGACAGTAGCAGAGCTCAACAACAAGACGAAAGACTCTTCTCTCCTGGCAAGAACTCAGCCAAAGAAAAGCCAAAGGACTCTTTGTTTACTGTAGCCCTCCCAGCTTCCTTTTCCCTCTATAAAAAAATTCTCCTCCCCTTGCTGTGCAAGGACTTGCCTGAAACTCACCATGGTTGCAGACCCCAAATTGCAATTCTCTGCTGATCCTGAATAAATTCACCTTTCCTGAAGAAATATCTGGCAGTCTATTTGTTTCAGGTCAGTATTTTGGTGGCCTGTACAGGGACTAAAGAAGACTCCCAGTGGCTCAGGGGCTAGTGAGAGAACAGGTGCAATACCCACAATTGAGCCCATTGTCCCTCACTGCTTTTCTTATTGACCCTGGAGTTTGAAGGCACAACTTTCTCTGAATCCAAGCTCGCACCCTCTTTCCAGTTGAAGCTCTCCAGGCTTCATTCAGGATACATTTATGCAAGTACTCTTTTGACACTTCGGTTTGATTTTGAGGTCAGACTATCTCATTGAAACTGGCTAGCCTTCAGTCTATTTCCTTTGGAACAGGGGCTGCCTCTCCTGAAGCTGGCTAAGTCTTCCACCCATTCCTTTGGGAACAGAGGCTGCTTCTCTGAAACAGTACTGGGTTTTTCAGTCTTTAGCCTATTCCTCTGGAAGTGCTATCTTCTGGAGAATGGCTTAAAAAAAACACAAAAAAAGCTTTTGTTCTGGCTCCTCCTTAAGACTTGCTGGGGGCTTCCCTGGTGGCGCAGTGGTTGAGAATCTGCCTGCCAATGCAGGGGACACGGGTTCGAGCCCTGGTCTGGGAGGATCCCACATGCCGCGGAGCAACTAGGCCCGTGAGCCACAACTACTGAGCCTGCGCGTCTGGAGCCTGTGCTCCGCAACAAGAGAGGCCGCGATAGTGAGAGGCCCGCGCACCGCGATGAAGAGTGGCCCCCGCTTGCCACAACTAGAGAAAGCCCTCACACAGAAATGAAGACCCAACAGGGCCAAAAATTAATTAATTAATTAATTTTTTTTAAAAAAGTAACAAATGTTCAAGTACAATTGGTATTAAAAAAAAAAGACTTGCTGGGATTGGCTTACAAGCTGTTTGAATTAAGCCTTTAGTGCTGTAAGCTGTTTGAAAATTGTTCTTTGCTCTAGAGGAAAAACTAGGCAATAGAACCCTAGTTATCTAAGTATTATGAGGGTGCCCCCCTTACTTACTCCAGAAAATCTTATGTTTAAATAACATAGTCCTTCCTATGCACATTTCTAACTAAATGGACTGAACTGACCAAAGGCAATTAAGAATATCAATGGCCATTATGGGTAACTTCTGAAGTCTCCAAATTTAATTTCCTTAAAAATGAACTGGACTGCAATAGCTCAAAAATTTCCAGAACTGAGTGGAATGCTTACTTCGATTGGTATTTTGAGGTGCCCCAACATTATCAGGAGTCTAAAATTGCCTCTCTGAAAAATAAGATTTTAACTAAGTCAAACAAGTGATCAAAGAAAGATAAAGTGGCTCCTGAAGCCTCAGGTTCTTCTTCTTTGGCTTCTTTGTCTCAGACTCCATCTCTGGCACCATTTTGTCTCTTCCCGGGCTCCTCAAGGCCAGACTCTACTTCCGACACCATCTTTTTCCTTCCTTTCTATGCTGCCTACACCTCCACTGTTCTCTCAAATCCCCCATACTAAGTCTGTCGCCAAACTTCTCCTTTTCCTCTGAACTTGTCAAAACCAGTCCCTTTAAAATTAAGCCTTCTGAGGATCCAGAGGCTCAGCTCTCAATTTTTTATACTCCCTGGACTAAAACTGAACTACAAGCCATAGTCAAAGATTGTCCTAAAGTAACCAAAGATCCTCACAGATTTATTGACAAATTTAATACAGTCATTCAAACTTATCAACCTGGTTTCTCTGACTTATACCAACTAGTTCATATGCTTGTCAGTCAAGGCCAGACCCGACACTGGATGAAAACCACTAACTGGGAAAGTCCTAAAAGGTCTCTAGAATTACAACTAGGATACCAGCCCATGATCAGGCTTGGGCAACCACCATGTAATTTTCTGGCAACACTGATTCTGGAAACACTGATCATTTGCCCTATTGAATCAGCTACCACTTTTCTTATGGGCAAAATCTCCAACTGATGTTGGCAAAATTCACAGTGCACCTCCTATCAAAATTCAAATAAACCCCTCAAAACCTCTTCCCAGAATTAATCAATAAATACCTTATAAGTAAAGAAGCCCTTCAAGGCATAAAGTCGATAATAGAAGATGACAAGAAGCAAGGCCTCATTATCCCTTGTATAAGCCCCTGTGACACTCCCATTTTACCAGTGAGAAACCTTAGGACCAAGGGTAGAGGTTTGTCTAGGACCTCTGAGCAATAAACAACATTGTTATCCCTCAACACCATTATTTCTAACCCTCACATGCTACTAACATTCATTCTCACTGGAAGCAAATTCTTTATTAGAATTGATTTATGCACTGCATTCTTTAGTATTCCAGTTGAGGAAGCTAGCCAATACCTTTTTGCCTTCACTTGAGAAGTAAAACCATTTACCTAGACAGTAATGCCTCAGAGTTATACTAAGAGTCCTTATTTCTTGCAAATCATGAAAGCGGATCTGGATGACATAAAGTTCCCTAGAGGTTCTATTCTGTTGCAATATGTGGATGATTTGCTTCTTTGCTCTCCCTCTCAAACCTCTTAACAGGAAGATAGCATCCACTTGCTAAACCTTTTAGCCTTAAAAGGTCATAAGGTATCCAAAGAAAAATTGCAGTTTGGCAAAACCCAGGTTCAAAATTTAGGGCATCTGATATCAGAACAAGGGCTACACCTAGATCCAGATAGACTTCACGGTCTTCTAAGTTTCCCAAAACCCAAAAGTAAGTGCCAACTGAAAGGTTTTTCTCTGCTGAACTTGGCTTGTAAAATTCTCTCTTATTGCTAAACCTCTATGTTTTACTCAACAATACCAACCCTAATCCAATTTTATGGGCAGAACCTGACAACATAGCCTTCAAGGCCTTAAAGGAGAGCTTGATGAATCCACTGCCCTTGGGCATCCCAATTGTCAGATTTCCTTTTTCCTTTTCGTATATAAAAAGGAAGAGAATGGACTTGGGGTACTCACCCAAAAACATGGAGACCACCACCGACCCATAGGTTATTATAGCCAGCAACTGAACTCTTGGCATAGGGATAACCCCCTCGCCTTAGAGCCACTGTGACCACTGCCCTTTTGGTTAAGGCCATGGAGAAAATCACTGTGGGATTGCCTTTAACCATTTTTGTACCTCATGCAGTAGAAGCTCTCTGGAATTCTCATCACACTCAACATTTCTCAGTCAGCCACCTCACCTCCTATGAAATCCTTTTGTTAAGTGTTCCTCACATAATTCTTTTGCACTGTAATAACCTTAACCCAGCTACTCTTCTTCCCTCCAACCAATGAAAGTCCTTCATGACTGCTTAACGCTGATGCACCACCTCCTGACTCCTCTCGATGATCTATAGGATATTCCACTGGGTAATATTGATTTCTCATGGTTCACTGATGGTTCTTATTTAAAAGGTGACAATGGTAAGTATTGTGCTAAGTATGATATTACAACTCCTTCTGGTGTTATTGAGGCAGTATCATTACCTATGGCTACTTCAGCCCAGCAGTCTGGATTATTCACTCTTACAGGGGCTTGTACTTTAACCAAGGACAAAACTGCCAATATTTATAATGATAGCAGATATACTTTTGGAGTAGCTCATGATTTTGGAATGTTGTGGAAGCAATATGGCTTCCTTACTTCCAGTGGAAATAAAATTTAAAATGGCCCCTATGTTCAGGAATTATTAAATGCAATACTTTTACCTGCAACTCCAGCTATTATTAAGATTGGTGCATTCTAAACTTGACTCTTTGGAGGCTAAGGGAAATCACCTTGTTGATACTTCTGCAAGGAATGCCATTCTTAAAGGGACGAAAAACAGTCAAACTGGTCTCATAGTTCAAAGGGTTATTTCCCCAAATTATAATTTAGGAAAACTGGATAAAGAGGATCCACAACTGGCCTCAGAAAAAGAAAAACAGGATTAGAAATTCAATAATTGTTGGTTTGATAAAAAGAGAAAGCTCTGGTTTGGACCAAATCAAGCCAGTTTTACCAAAGACTCTAAAATTCCCACTCTTCACCACTGAACATGCATTAAACCACTGGTCTACTCAACAAAATGAGAGCCTTCATGAATCAATATTGGTGGGAAAACATTAATAAGGCTGCAAAAAGCACCTATTTCACTTGTCCCACTTGTCCAAGGTACAAACCAGGGAAGCCTGTTTGTACTGCTCTTGGACATTTTAAACTGCTTAATGGACCATTCAAGGTCTGGCAGATGAATTTCATACAGCTTCTTCCATGTAATGGATGTAAATATGTTTTAATCATGGTCTGTTTTCACACTGGACTGAAGCCTTCCCTTACAGATAGGCTACTGCCTCTTCTACGGCTAAAGTCCTTGGGCAAAGAGTATCCCTACCTGGGGAACTCCTCTCAAACTTCATAGTGATCAAAGAATCCATTTTACTAGCCATGTGCTTTGACAAGTTTGTGGTGCTTGGCCAGTTTCACTGTGCCTACCACACTCAATCCTCTGGTTTAGTCAAACACACAGATGCGTTATTAAGACTGAATTGGCAAAATTTGTAGAGGCCCTCCAAATACCTTGGCCAAAAGTATTGCCGCTGGTCCTTCTAAATCTCAGATCCACCCTTTTGGAACTAATATACTCTCACCCCTGAAGATAGTCACCGGAAGCCCAATGCACTTGGCTCTTGTTTCTTTTGACCCACTACTGATAAAAGGGAAAATACTTCAATGTTGCAAAGGCCTAATTGCTTCTATTGAAAATAACCATGTTTTGGTATAGGAATGTTTTCACAGTATGCCCTCAAGAGACGAAGACCTTAAGCATCACACCCTGCAATCTGGAGATGTTGACAACCGGAAAAGATACCTCTGGAAGGACTCTGTTCAATCTCACTGGAAAGGCCCCTATCAAGTACTGCTAACCAACCCTGTGTAGCCAAATTCCAAGGAACAGACTCTTGGATTCACATGACACACCTAAAGAAAGTACCAAACCCTGACTGGACCGGCACATCCTCTGACCTGAAAGTAAAGATCTCCCAGAATTGAAGCAAACAACCTCCGATGATATCGCTTTCCCAAGATATCCAAACTAGGCCTGTTAAAAAGTTTGTTGCCCAACCTTTGATAATGACATAACACTTCAGATTACCTCCAATGTTTATGATCTTGATAACATATGGACTTCAGATAAAAAGTGCCTGAGAGTTCTCCCTCCTACCCCTCTTTGTTACTCAAATGTGACCTTAATAGGATTCCAGTCTATGCACTTTCCCTCCAATGTGAGGCAATCCATCCAGGAAAGGCTTTTCCTGACACTGAAGGAAAAAAGCTGCTGAAATTAGAAAACCTGACTCTTGATCAGCAATGCTTTCAGAGAAAGATCGTGATCAAAAGGGAAAAATGTAAAAAATTAATAAAGAGAAACCTCAATTAAATAGAGTTGGGAGAGCAGAAAGGGGCAGTTCTCATGCCCTGGAACAGTAGCAGAGCCCAAGAGGAAGAAGAAAGATGCCTCTTCTTTCTTGGCAAGGACTCAGCTAATGAAAAGCCATGGACTCTTTGTTTACGGTAGCCCTCCCGACTTCTCTTTCCTCTCTATAAAAGCATTCCCCTTCCCTTGCCCCATAGGGACTTGCATGTGGCTTGCCATAGTTGCAGACCCCAAACTGCAATCCTCTGCTGATCCCAAATAAACCCATCTTTGCTGGAAAAAAATATCTGGCAATATATTCGTTTCAGGTCAATACTAGTTAACTATGTGAAAGTTCAATATAGGCCTTAGCAACATCCATTCCTTCCAATTGAGTTTACAAGGTCTAGAAATAGCTGAGAGACATTTCCCCAGCTAGAAAATAAGCTCTTAAAAGTAAAAAGTAGTTCCTGTTTTTTGTATTTGCAGCACCTAAGCAGTGTCTAGCCCAGAGGAGATAATAAAAAGCTTTTTAAAAATAGCAAGTAAACCAAATGTCTAGGGCATATGGCATATGCAGGAGAATAATAAAAGTACTAAAAATATATGTGGGGGAATATTGATCTGCATGTTAAGAATTTTGGATTTGTTTTGCACATAATAGAGAGCTTTGAGGGGTTTTGTACAGAACACAATATAAATGATTTAATACATATGAAAGTACTGAGAACTATATCTGCCATATAGTAAGCCCTCTATAACTGTTTATCATCACCATGTTTATCAGAGCCATGCTCACTCTTCTTTTTTTAAGAATTTCTATTTCCATGTTATACTGATTTATTTTCATATTCACATGTCCAAAATACTGAGTTTGCTTTTAGTATTTTCAAGGCATTTTCTTTGCAAAAACAGATTGCAAGAAAGTTGCTCCCACTTTTAGTCTCCTACTCTAAAATAAGTCTAGTTCCAAAGTCAACTGTCTGCTTTAATCCCCAGAACTCACTGCAAGTTAAAAATAGCTCAACTCCAGTCTATCACCAAACATGAAAAGTTTCAGCTTGAAAGGCGCTCCAACATCTGCCTCTGCACCACAGACCACAAAGCCTGAGTGAGCCGTGTGGCTACATGCTTGAATGAAAGGGGTGAGTCTGAGCATGTCTGCTGTGTGATCTTTTGCAAAAATGAAGAGACTATCACAGAGGAGACCCAGCTCAGGGAACTGAATAAATGAGCAGGCAGCTCTATGCAGACCACAAAAAATGAGGCTCCCTAAGGCCTGCCAAATACCTCCTTTGAATTAGCATATATTTGCATATATTGACATACAGAAAAATGCACTACCAGACTACCAAAGGGTGTACCTCCACACTCTCAGGTAGGTCATTTTCCTCTGTGGCTGCCTAGGCAACCAAGGCATGCATGATGCATGAACAGTGACCTAAGAGACCAGAATTCTCCTTTTTCTATGACTGAGTACCTATGGTGCTCTAGGCAAGTCATTCCTTCTTTGCAGGCCTTAAAATGAATGAAGGAATGACAGAAAACCTCTAAAATTTCTTATGCTTCTAAAATTCCAATTTCTTTTTCTTTTTTTTATTGAAGTATAGTTGATTTACACTGCTGTGTTAGTTTCAGGTGTACAGCAAAGTGACTCAGATATACATACATATATATCTTTTCTTCAGATTCTTTTCCCTTACAGGTTATTACAAAATACTGAGCAGAGTTTCCTGTGCTATATACAGTAGGTCTTTGTTGGTTACCTATTTTATATATAGTAGTGTGTATATATTAATCCCAAATCCTAATTTATCCTTTCCCCCCCTTCCCCTTTGGTAAACCTAAATTTGTTTTCTATGTCTGGGGATCTATTTCATATATTCATTTGTATCATCTTTTTTTAGATTCTTAACCATATCTTTTCAGTAGGTAGCATGCTGTTCTGTGTTAAGGATTGACAAATTATAGTTCAGAGGTAAAATGCCTCCACCACCTGTTTCTGTAAATAAAGTTTTATTGAAACATAGCTACAACCATTCCTATATATTTTGTCTACGGCTGCCATCCCCCAATGGCAGAGTCCAGTGGTTGTGACAAAGGCCAACCTTGGGAAAGTATCTACTAACTAGCCCTTTACAAGAAAAGGTTTGCTATTCCCTGATCTAAATGAAAGTAAACAGAAATTTTTATTTTCTCCTCTATTTCTTATGCTAATAGTGTCTCCAAATATGAGTAAATTGAGTTATGGCTCAATTTAATAAGTTATGGCTGAGGCAGTGTTCACAATTATTTGTTCTACACTTAAACAATAAGTATCAGAGCTGTTGGGGTCCAGGGCTGGCTGCCTCAAAATATGCCTCAATGGCATATTTATTATTTTGAGTTAAAGCTACTTAAGAAATGGTCAAAGCAAGAGGAACACTTTGACCCTCCTCTCTGTCCCCCTGAGAGCAGGAAACAAATCTCCCATGTGAAGAGTGCACTGCCTGCATCCGAAGGTAGAAGGACACCCTTATCACCAGAGATAGGGAATTCAGGACTGAGAAGCCTATATAAACAAACCTTGTTACTTTGCTACTAATTTACTACCCAAGCCCAAATTCTGGTTAAATTCCTTACTAATTAAGCACCCAAACCTAAGTTTCTTTGTCTTGTCAATTCCTCTTGAATTTGTTTGTCTATAAAAGTATAAAACCTGCCTGCTCTGGCCACTTCTTAGGTCCTATTTCTATGAGACCTCTGTGCACAGGAATTAAATTTTTTTCCTCCAGTTAATTTGTATTGTGTCAATTTTCTTATGAGTCCATCACAAGAACTCAAGAGGACTAGAGAGAGAAATTTCCTCCTCCCCAAAAGAGCAAACAAATGACAAGTTTGTGGCAAATCATTCTGATATTCAAACCAACAGAAAGTACCATGTGAAATGCTATTGTCACACCCAAACCAGTTCTCAGGACTTGTGTGGGCACAGTTTGAATTGAAATACCAAACTGTCATTGTATTCAAATAATTTTATTGTACAACTCACTTGAAATAGGTCACTATTTGCTTTATGGGTCATTCTGATAGGCTTTACAAAATGAGAAATGATTCAGCATCAAAATCTCCCCATTCTCACTTGAATGACTTCTTAATAGCTGAAGGTGGTAGTTGTATGAGCTCCGTAGTGAATCCTAATTTAATTATATCAAAAGGGGCAAGGCTAAGTCATGCAATGAGTAGGAAATGACTTAAAGAATGTTAGCTAGGCAATAGATATAAAACAATTAGAGGCTGATTCATATCTGACTTGACAATTGACTTTAAGTGTATCTCTTCTTAGAACATTAAGTAGAAAATAAAAGTAGCTATTCAAATTATTTGCAGTTTTAAAATGGTGCATAGCTGAAATGTACAATGTACGTCTTTGGTTCTTTACAGAATAATCCTCAATCTGAGACTGAAAGCATCTCAAGTGGCAAAAGCTTCCTGCTTCATGCTACCCTTGTGGAAGTTGTTCTCTGTTGTCTTCACTTTGATCTCCATCCCTTTTCTATTGGGTGGGCCAAAAGGTTTGTTCGGTTTTTTCCATAAGATGGTTCTGGTAGCCGTCTTACAGAAACTTTCCACAATTTTGTTAGATTGTATGTGACAGCTGTCGTATCAGCGTGCACTTAAAAAAGACTTATCAAAATTGGTGAATTTTTGTGTAGCCGTTTTAACACGGAAGATGGAAGACAAAAAGCAATATTTTCAGCATATTCTGCTTTATTATTTCAAGAAAGGTAAAAACGCAACTGAAACGCACAAAAAGACTTGTGCAATGTATGGGGAAGGTGCTATGACTGATAGAACATGTCAAAAGTGGCTTGCGAAGTTTCATGCTGGAGATTTCTCGCTGGACAATGCTCCATGGTCCAGTAGACCCGTTGAAGTTGATAGCGATCAAATCAAAACAATAATTGAGAACAATCAATGTTATACCACGCGGGAGATAGCTGACATACTCAAAACATCCAAATCAAGCGCTGAAAATCATTTCCACCAGCTTGGTTATGCGAATCGCTTTGATATTTGGGTTCCACATAAGTTAAGCAAAAAAAACCCTTCTTGACCGTATTTCTTCTTGCGATTCTCTACTGAAATGTAATGAAAACATTCCATTTCTAAAACAAATTGTGACAGGCGATGAAAAGTGAATACTGTACAATAATGTGGAATGGAAGAGATCGTGGGGCAAGCGAAATGAACCACCACCAACCACACCAAAGGCCGGTCTTCATCCAAAGAAGGTGATGTTGTGTATATGGTGGGATTGGAAGGGAGTCCTCTAGTGTGAGCTCCTTCTAGAAAACCAAACAATTAATTCCAACAAGTACTGCGCCCAATTAGACCAACTGAAAGTGGCACTCGACGAAAATCATCCAGAATTAGTCAACAGAAAATGCATAATCTTCCATCAGGATAACGCAAGACTGCATGTTTCTTTGATGACCAGGCAAAAACTGTTACAGCTGGGCTGGGAAGTTCTGATTCATCTGCTGTATTCACCAGACACTGTGCCTTCAGATTTCCATTTATTTCGGTCTTTACAAAATTCTCTTAATGGAAAAAATTTCAATTCCCTGGAAGACTGTAAAAGGCATCTGGAACAAACAGTTTCTTGCTCAAGAAGATAAATTTTGGGAAGATGGTATTATGAAGTTGCCTGAAAAATGGCAGAAAGTAATGGAACAAAAGGGTGAATACATTGTTCAATAAAGTTCTTGGTGAAAATGAAAAATGTGTCTTTTATTTTTACTTAAAAAACCGAAGGCACTTTTTGGCCCACCCAATGTATTAAGTGACAATCCCTATTCTTTTTCACTCATTAAAATGTATTGCCTTGTTTTCCAAACAGTCTTGAGCTGAGCATCAATTTGGAGCTTCTCAAACTTGTATTTGATTTCCAGCATTGTGACTTTGGGGAAGTTATTTAACTTCACCAAGCAAGCCAAGGATTCTACAATTCAAATTTGAAAAATAATAGTTGCTATTTCATAGGTTGTTGGGAGAATTCTATTTGGCAAATGTAAATCCCTGGTATACAGCACATCCTTACAAACATCATTAGTCAACTCATTTTCCACAGAGAAGTAATGAGACGCTCTTTCTCCTCTCCTGCACCCATTGGTTTTCCACAACTGTAGCCCCCTACCAATCATTCACTTCTTAGAGTTCAGTCACTTGTATTTCATCTCCCAAGTACTTAGCTGGTACCTGCCAATCAAATCCTATTTTGTTGAACTTTGTTCCTCTTGGGTAAAATTTATAAGACATCATGTGTCCCTTTCAGAAAGTAGAAATAAGACTCATTCTCAAAGATGCTGTACTGGAGGTATTGCTGAAGAGATCCCACAGAGTTAAAATGCTGTGAGACCAGCAGTCCATGAAAGGCTTGTGGATCTCTGTTATTTCATCATTCTTGACAGTAAACTAAGGAGTGGTTAATTCTTTTCTACTTTCCTGAATACATCAAGCATAAATCCACAGAATATATTAACCAAAGTCAATAAGCAGAGATGCATAAAACACTTAAAAGCCTTAACATCTAGACAGGAAGGCCACTCTGATGATATGCACTTAATCATGTGTATTATTTTAAAGGTCAGCATTACAGTTCAATTAGTAATTTTATTTATTAGATGCATTTTCCCTGGGAGAATTATTCATCACAGCTTTTAAAACATGTTCAAATCCCAATTAAATATATCTCTTGGAAGGAATTCCCACCAGATCTCTTGGTCTGACTTCATACTTCTCATTGAAATTGACACTTAATACCATTAAATCCTCTTTTCTCTCAATCATCTCTAACTCTCTGCATAGACATATTGGACAGACAGATTTTCTGCATAAACAGATAGGTAAGACCAAAGGGACTGTATTTAAATAATACAAGGTAAGTAATCCATGCCCTTTGGTTTGTTCTGCTCCAAAAAAATAACTTTTGACTCTCCAGAAGTTAGTTCCAGATGAGTTTAAGGTAGTATTGAAGAACTTACTTTAAAATGTCTCTTTCTAGAGAAAATAATTTTAACACTATATAGGCATATGAGATTTAGTGTACTACTATTATTATAATATCTTGTAACTTCAATAGAAGAACATGTAATAAATGAGAGTTATGGAAGAAGCATCTTAAGAAATAGTAGTGGAACGTTAAGATTTAAGGAATTAAGTAAACCAAATAAAGCCGAAAAGAGATGATAGAGGATAGGTGATAGAATTTGTCATCATTTTCTCCTTACACATATAAACAAACAAAAGAAACAGAGGGCGTTAAGTAGGAAAGTGTGTTCCTCTCAAATTCCATGTACAAAGGAATCAAGATCTAAAATTCTATTTTGTATTTATAAAATATCCAGTAAAGTGAAAAACTAATGCTAAAGTAATAAATTCTTTTCACTATTCAATAGTCTCCTGCCATACGTAAATGCTGAAGCAATACAAGGTATTTCTTTTCATAGCAAGAGAAAGTGGTTGTCTAATATAGTTTAAGAACTGTACTTCAGTCACTTGCATGATTAACTGTTGGTCTTAGGGAGGTTAGAACCATGAAATAAGTAAGAGCTCTTCCACGAGCCACTGTCCTTACAAGGTTCTACAACATGATTGCAAACTGATGCATGAAAGGCCATGCCCATATTTTTTATCTGGAGTTAAATTTAATCTGGAGTTAAATTTAGAAACCTATAAAGATTTCTACTGATTCAAAATTGATATGTTCTCCTGTGAAAAACAACTGGGAAACTGGGAATTGCACCACAGGCAATTGATAAGAAACTCTTGCTTCTATTTTTTTTAAGGAAATAAAATTTCGTTTCAATTTTAAATATTATGTCAATAAAAGAAAACTAACATGTTTGAAACTTGGTTTGCCTGGACTAATATTCCTTTGATGATGCAGACAACATTATAAAATGAAAGTGTATTATGAGCATGTGAAATACATGTGTGCGGGGAGGTAACAGTCTATGGTACAGAATACCTTCTTAATCAGAGAGAAGATGAAAGTGTTCAAAGAGTAAGATAGCTTATCAACATCTGAAAATATTTTATTTTGTGAATTTTCAAAGACAAACCAACCCAACATTCAGACCTATTTTTAAAACTATGTCCATGTCCATGCATGCCCCTTGGAATTGTTATTCCTTCCTAATGTCTTTTTTTTCTTTTTTGAACAAATTATCATAGTTTGAGTAACAATTTTTGAGTAACCATTTTCATCAGTCCAGTTATCTGATAGGTTGGCAGTGATTTTCCTTGGCTAATTGGAAAGATTAGCGGTGCCATAATGAAAGAATTGGTGATAATGAAACCAAACTACCAGCCTAATGACACAATTTAGATCTCATTAGCAGACTGTAGAGCTCAGCGTATAAGGGCTGTTACAAGGCGATGAAGGGCTAGAATCTCATTTGAGACCTCTTTCAAGCTTAAGCTTGCTATAGTCCAAATAGAGATGTTAGAAGTGCTCTGACCTTACCGAGTTGTAAGGCAGGAAATAAATTAAACAGAATACTAGCTAATTAATCATCAGCTAATATTATTAGAAACATGACAGGCACTTCCTCCTTGCAGCATTTAAACCTTGTATTCACATTCTACTATAGGCACCACTTTTTAAATCATATTCTCATTTAACAATACCTACCTGTCCTCCTGGCCACCAACAGGCAATGAGTTCCTTGAGAGCAGTAACTTTATTTCACTAGTCTTTGCATCTACTCCAAAAGTGTAGGCATTCATTAAAAGTTAATTGAAGGAATGACTGAATGAATAATTGAAACATGCTAACACACAAAAAGTACAATGGAGAAAAAAATAAGAACTAGGATAGATGACCAAGGTTAAATAGGCACACAAATTAAAGAGACATTTCCAAATTGTGTCCGTGGAAGAGAGGTCCTTGGAAGAGATGGATGGTCTTTGAGCCAAGCAGCCTTGAGATTGGTTGCCACCTGGTTGCCTTAGGGAGTAACTCAAGCTTCTAAGTCCACCTTGGTTATCCAGTAAACTGTTGAAAATTACTGGATCCAGACGCAGATGTAGAGAATGGACTTGAGGACATGGGGAGGGGTAAGGGTAAGCTGGGACGAAGTGAGAGAGTGGCATGGACATATATACACTACCAAATGTAAAATAGATAGTGGGAAGCAGCCACATAGCACAGGGAGATCAGCTCAGTGCTTTGTGACCACCTAGAGGGGTGGGATAGGGAGGGTGGGAGGGAGATGCAAGAGGGAGGAGATATGGGGATATATGTATATGTATAGCTGATTCACTTTGTTATAAAGCAGAAACTAACACACCATCATAAAGCAATTATACTCCAATAAAGATGTTAAAAAAAAAAATTACTGGATCCAGAATTGCAATAGCTCAGACATATCGGAAGTTTTTTTCCTGCTTACATGAACATTCCTATCAGGGATGCAACTTGTGGTTCCCCTATCCCCTTGAATATTGCTATCAGGGTGGTGGAGGCTGCTTACCATATTCAGGGTCAATTAGAGGAAGAGAAAAGGCATGTGCAGGAGGCACACCCATTCTCTGAAAAGCTCCAGGTCACAGTGGTACACACTGCCTCTCTTACAAGACACTAAGGAGAATCATCTACACAGCCACCCCTCAATGCAAGAGAGTCAAAGAAATGTGGTCTAGCCATGTGCCAGCTAGAATCTTATTTTTACGTAAGGAGAGAAAGGATACGGAGGGTGGCTAGAAGTCTCTGCCATACTTACCTTCTTCATTTGTAAAAATAAGAATAATTACAGAATTACATAACTATTAATAATTATTATTATTTATTAATATTAATTATTAATAATTACAGAATTATTAATTCTCTAGAATTAAATGATAAAAATCAACAAACATATTAGTTATCAAGGATAACAGAAAATTTAAAATGTAAAAATTTAGCTAGCATATCTAGGAGAACCCTTGATCCTAGAAGATATTTTTAAGAGTTTCCATTCATCTAAGTAGGGTGGCCTGTATTATATTTTATTCTATCTTCTGGGGTAGAATTCTAGAGTTCTAGATGATTCAGAGAGAAACTTTATGTACTCAATTACCAAATCTCATTGTGCACCCACTCTGTGCCAGGCACTGTGCTATAGCTACACAACATAGCAATAATAAAACAGAAATCCTGCCTTCAAACAGATATTAAACAGGTTGATGGGGGAAATTTTAGAGCATAGTTATTTATGATCTTTTGCCATTTCATCTTTTGAAGGGAATCAATTTTTTTTTTACACTCCTCAGCTATGAGGATAGGATATAAGCAAAACAAAATGTCTGTATTTTATTTGAGTTACACAGATAATTTCTCCAATAACTGAAAACAAATGTGATACAGGCTATTAAAAAAGAAAACACAGTATGCTGTGAGAGCAATTAACAGTGGGATCTGGCCTAATGTAGGGGTAATCAAGGAACGCCCCTTTTACAAAGTGACATGTAAAGTGCAGCCTGAAGAACAAGCAGGTGTTATCCAAATGACAGGGTGGGAGTGACAGAGCATTCCAACCAGAAGACTTTTCATGCACAGGTTCCCAACACTGGAAGAAGCATGGGCACTGGCTAAACTGAAATAAGGCTAGTATGACTAGAAGGCATAAAATAAGAGCAGAATAGTATGATATAAGGTAAACCAGATAACAGAGAGATTCAAAGTGTATGTCAAGCCTTTTTAACTTTATTTGAAGAACAGTTGGAATCCACAAACTATTTTAAGCAAAGATGTAGCTAGCATGATCTAATTTCCAGCATAAAAGATTAATCTAACTTAGAGAATTAATTAAAAGGAATAAAACATAGATTCAATGGGACCAGTTCAGAAATGTTTGCTGTATTATAGGCAAAAGACCATTCCAGTTTGGCCTACTGGGGTGGAAAGGAGATGGAGAGATGAAAACTGAATCAAGAAATAGGTAAAAGGTAGAAGAGATAGGATATGATAATTGATTGCACGCAACGACGACAGGAAATAGGGGTGAGGGAGAGAAAGATTATAGAATAATCCCAATAGTTGTAGTCTGAGTAACAGGGTAGATAACTGACAGTACATCCTGATTTAGGAAACGTATATAAAAAGAAAAGCCTCGGGGGAAGATGAGTGCTTAGAGGAAAAGTATAACATCTCTTACAGATTCCTCCTAAAAGTTTTTTTTTCTCTCCTAGTATAATGCTATGTGCTATTCTTAAGTAATTTGAATACTTTTTAAAAATCAGATAACATGTAAACACGTTCAGAGTAATCTTACGTACTATTCAGCTTAGAATAATACTTGGAAAAGTATGGGAAAAGTAAATAACTCACTGACTAGCAGGAACATACTCCTGCATTTTGGAGCTCTTTTCTCCTTTACAATGACTACTTTAAAAATCATAGTAAAATTAGTTTGGATGCTACAATTTGACAATAGTATAGAATAACTTTATCACTTAGTATCTGTAATCTTCAGCTTCCTTATCTGTAAGAGGATGGTTATAATCATTTCTACTATATGGATCTGTGATTAGAATTAAATGAGGTAATCCACATGAGTCCCAGCACATTGTAAATATTCAATAAATCAACTAATATTATTGTAATAGTAGTATTGATAAGTATTGATAGGTATTGATAAAACTTTTTATCAAATAAATTAGAAATGTTATCTATTTTACAGTAAGATATTTAATTTCATCCCTTCTGATCTTCATAGTGAAACTAATACATTTTGCCTAATCATAATACTTCACACTTTCACAGCAACTTATATATTTCTAAATACTTTCATGTACCTTGGTTCATTTGAGCCTCACCATATCTATGTGAGATAATCATGGCAGGTATTATCATCCATATTTGTGAATAAGAAAACTAACCCTCAGAAGCAAATTTCATACATTATATAGCTAGCAAATAGAGAAGCCAGAACTACAAACCAGGTCTTCTGATTTTTTGAACAAACAGCAAAATAGAACCCTACATAGGGTCTGCTGAGGGAAGAAAGTTGCTTTGTGTGGGGAGGAAATTACTCTCTCAGACAAAAATTCCTTTCAAGGACTCATCTTTCTCTTAGTTTAATAGTATGCTTTTGCATTTCAAAAGCACAGTCTGTGGTGGAATTTGTGAAATATATTATGCTAAGTTTGGAAAGCACATGATATTCTGTTTCAGAATTTATGATCTCATATAAATCTAAATCTTGTCAGTGAGCTGTTGACTAGAGCTTATCTGAGAAGGAAAGAAACATTAACAATACTTGTATAAGTAATATTTTTCTATTTGTAGGTCATGAGAACTATGTTCATTCAGTAAACACTTCCTGAGTATCTATACAGCAATAACAGTACAATGATATTATTAGGCTAAACGCTAAAGATACAAATATTAATTAGACACAGTCCATGACCTCAGAAAGTTCACAATTCAAAGGGTAAAGAGACATATAAACAGATTACTGTAGCAGAATTTCTATCACCTTTCTCTATATTAAAATATTCTTTTATCTACCTGTCTCTCCTCCTGGACTGAGAGTTTCTTAAGTTATTATCATTTTCTAAGAGAGTTAGGTATCCAAAATGATGAGTAGGAGACATAAAGGGGCCCAGAAGGAGACTTGTATTTCAGGCAAAAGGAGTAGAGTGGTGAGGTATGAAGCTGTATGTCCTGTAGAAGGCACTGCAAGTAGGTCAGCATGGAGAGAAGGTAAGATCTTTGTTGGAGGTAGAAAGCAGAGAGGACTAGTAGGTGAGGCTGGGAGGAGTATATCCAGTTTTAAAATATTCATTAACTATGAAAAGAGCAGAGTTTGGGGGAAAATAAGGAGTTCAAATTTAGACCCGTCATCTGTGGACCTTTCAAATGAAGATAGGTCATTGGATATACAGGACTGTAGTTTCAAAATTAAAGATTTTAAAACCATTCGTGACTCAATGGTAATGTGATTTCTCAAGAAGAAAATGGTTGCTACTAGCAATATACTACTTGTAGAAAAAAAGAAATCTCTTTAAACACCACCAATAGTGTTACTAGTCCTTGAAAAATTAAAATGTTGTATCAGGAAATAGAAATTTTGAAGTACTGAACTGAAAACTTAGATTCTCTCCATGTGCTGGAATTAGAGGAAAAGTGGCAGGCTTCATCTGTGCTGTGATGGTTAAAGGAGAGCCTGAAGTTTAAAAGAGTCAGGCTTCATCTGAGAATGCCCATCTCAAACACAATAAGTGAAAATGAGACTCCTTATGTATTTTCCATTCAAAATTTTTAAGGAGGAAGAAAAAGGAGAAAGAAGTGGTTGAATGCGTGTTCTTCTAGATCTTTAGGGCTTCTAGAATTCTCATATGTCTTTTTTTCTTCCTTTATAATAATTCTCATCAGAAATGTATCTTACCACAAATTAACATCATTCTTGAAGCTTCACTTAGAGGTATTTAGCTTGAATAGCTTTTTTCATAATTGTTCATGGAGACAATTTCACTGATTATTTTATGAGGGTTTGAAAACTATGCCAGAAGCATAGAAATAAAACAGAACCCATACTCCTTATTCTCATATTTTCAAGCAAAGCAGTGAAATGCTATTATAAGGGTAATACAACAAGAAGCAAAAATGTTAGATTTTATAACTAGCCTAAACTTACCATGCTTAAAACTTCACTTGTTTTACTGGGTCAGTCTGGGAAGTCAATAAAACATGCTACATCTATAAGAGCATCAAACTTAAAAGCTTTTGTACAGCAAAGGAAACTATCAACAAAAAAGAAAAAGCTCCCTCTGAATGGGAGAAGATATTTGCAAATGATATATTCAATAAGGGGTGAATACTCAAAATATACATACAACTCAATATAAAGAAAAACCAACCTGATTTAAAAATGGGCAGAGGACCTGAATAGACATTTTTCAAAAGAAGACACACAGATGGATAACAGACACATGAAAAGATGCTCAATATCACAATGGGACTTCCCTGGAGGTCCAGTGGTTAACACTTTGCCTTCCAATGGTGGGGGGGGGGGGCGGGTAAGGGTTCAATCCCTGGTCAGGGAGCTGGGACCCCACATTCCTCGTGGTCAAAGGGCCAAAACATAAAACAGAAGCAAGATTATAACAAATTCAATAAAGACTTTAAAAAATGGTCCACATCAAAAATTTTTTTAATAAAATCACTAATCATCAGGGAAATGCAAATCAAAGCCATGAGATATCAGCTCACACCTGTCAGAATGGCTATTCTCAAAAAAATAACATAATAAGTACTGGTGAAGATGTGTAGAAAAGGGGCTATCGTGCACTATCAATGGGAATGTAAATTGGTGCCAGCCACTATGGAAAACACCATGGAGATTCCTCAAAAATTTAAAAATAGAACTACCATATGATCCAGCAATTCCACTTCTGGGTATTTACCCAAATGAAATGAAAACACTAATTTGAAAAGATATATGCACCCCTATGTACATTGCAGTATTATTTACAACAGTCAGGATATGGAAACAACCTCAGTGCCCAGTAACAGATGAATGGATAAAGAAGATATGTGTGTGTGTGTGTGTGTGTGTGTGTGTGTGTGTATACATACATACATACCTCGAGGGTATTATACTAAGTGAAATAAGTCAGACAGAGAAAAAGAAATACTGTTTGATTTCACTTATATGTGGAATCTAAAAAATAAAACAAATGAACAAACATAACTAAACAGAAACAGAGTCATAGATACAGAGAAGAAACAGGTGGCTGCCAGCACAGAGCGGGCAGACAGTGGAGAAATATAGGTGAAGGAGATTAAGAGCTACAAACTTTCAGTTACAAAATAAATGCATCACAGGTGTGAAATGTACAGTGTGTTGTCAATAATTATGTAATATCTTTGTATGGTGACAGTTGGTAACTAGACTTATCATGGTGAGCATTTCGAAATGTATGGAAATATCAAATCACTATGTTGTGTACCAAGAACTGACACAGTGTTGTATCAATTATACTTCAAAAACAAGCAAACAAACAAACTGATAGAAAAAGAGATCAGATTTGTGGTTACCAGAGGCAGGGGACAGGGGGCTGGAGGAATTGGATGAAGACAGTCAAAAGGTACAAACTTTTATTTATAAGATAAATACGAGGGAGAGGGATGTAATGCACAACAGGGTTAATATATTACCACAGCTGTATGTTATACGAAAGATATTAAGAGAGTAAATCCTAAGAGGTCTCATCACAAGGAAAAAATGTTTCCATTTCTTTAATTTTGTATCTATATGAGATGATGGATGGCAAACTTACTGTGGTAATCATTTCACGATGTAAAGTCAAATCATTATGCTGTATACCTTAAACTTATACAGTGCTGTATATCAATTATATCTCAATAAAACTCAATGATTAGAGGGAGGGGCAAGATGGCGGAAGAGTAAGACGCGGAGATCACCTTCCTCCCCACAGATACATGAGAAATACATCTACACGTGGAACTGCTCCTACAGAACACCCACTGAACGCTGGCAGAAGACGTCAGACCTCCCAAAAGGCAAGAAAATCCCCACGTACTTGGGTAGGGCAAAAGAAAAAAGAAATAACAGAGACAAAAGAATAGGGACGGGACCTGCACCAGTGGGAGGGAGCTGTGAAGGAGGAAAGGTTTCCACACACTAGGAAGCCCCTTCGTGGGCAGAGACTGCGGGTAGCAGAGGGGGGAAGCTTCGGAGCCACGGAGGAGAGCGCAGCCACAGTGGTGCGGAGGGCAAAGCGGAGATTCCCGCACAGAGGAGCGGTGCCGACTGGCACTCACCAGCCCGAGAGGCTTGTCTGCTCAGCCGCCGGGGCGGGCGGGGCCTGGGAGCTGGGGCTCGGGCTTCGGTGCTAGCCGGGAGGGAGTCCGGGAAAAAGACTGCAGCTGCCAAAGAGGCAAGAGAATTTTTCTTGCCTCTTTGTTTCGCGGCGCGCAAGGAGAGGGGATTCAGAGCGCCGCCTAAACGAGCTCCAGAGACGGGCGCGAGCCGCGGCTATCAGCGCGGATCCCACAGCAACAGGGACGCAGAGGGAAAAACGGAGAGATTCCCGCACAGAGGCTCGGCGCCGAGCAGCACTCACCAGCCCGAGAGGCTTGTCTGCTCACCCGCCGGGGCGGGCGGGGGCTGGGAGCTGAGGCGCGGGCTTCAGTCGGATCCCAGGGAGAGGACTGGGGTTGGCTGCGTGAACACAGCCTGAAGGGTCTAGCGCACCACAACTAGCCGGGAGGGTGCACGAGAAAAAGTCTGCAGCTGCCGAAGAGGCAGGAGACTTTTTCTTGCCTCTTTGTTTCGCGGCGTGCAAGGAGAGGGGATTCAGAGCGCCACTTAAACGAACTCCAGAGACGGGCGCGAGCCGCGGCTATCAGCGCGGACCCCAGAGACGGGCATGAGACGCTGAGGCTGCTGCTGCCGCCACCAAACAGCCTGTGGGCGAGCACAGGTCATTCTCCACACCGCCCCTCCCGGGAGCCTGTGCAGCCCGCCACGGCCAGGCTCCCGTAATCCGGGGACAACTTCCCCGGGAGAGCGCACGGCGCGCCTCAGGCTGCTGCAACGTCACGCCGGCTTCTGCCGCCGCAGGCTCGCCCCGCCTCCTCCGTACCGCTCCCTCCCCCCGGCCTGACTGAGCCAGAGCCCCCGAATCAGCTGCTCCTTTAACCCCGTTCTGTCTGGGCGGGGAACAGACGCCCTCAGGGGACCTACATGCAGAGGCGGGTCCAAATCCAAAGCTGAACCCCGGGAGCTGTACGAACAAAGAAGAGAAAGGGAAATCTCTCCCAGCAGCCTCAGAAACAGCGGATTAAAGCTCCACAAACAACTTGATGTGCCTGCATCTGTTGAATACCTGAATAAACAACGAATCATCCCAAATTTAGGAGGTGGACTTTGGGAGCAGGATATATTAACTTTTCCCCTTTTCCTTTTTTTTGTGAGTGTAGATGTGTATGCTTCTGGGTGAGATTTTGTCTGTATAGCTTTGCTCTCACCGTTAGTCCTAGGGTTAGGTCCGTCCGTTTTTTTTTTTTTTTTTTTTTTGGCTTAAAAATTTTTTTTTTCCCTAATAAATGTTTTCTTAATAATTTTTTCCTTATTTTCTATTTTTAAAAAAAATTTTTAATAAGTTTTTTCATATTTTTTATTTTAAAAAATTAAAAAATTTTTTTTCTTAATAAATTTTTTCTAAATAATTTTTTTCTTATTTTTAGTATAAAAAATTAATAAATCTATTTTTAAAAATTAAAAAAATTTTTTTTTTCTTAATAAATTTACTCTTAATAATTTTTTTTCTTATTTTTTATTATAATTGCTTTATTTTATTTTATTTTATCCTCTTTTTTTCTTTCTTTCCATTTTTTCTCCCATTTATTCTGAGCCGTGTGGATGAAAGGCTCTTGGTGCTCCAGCCAGGCATCAGGGCTGTGCCTCTGAGGTGGGAGAGCCAACTTCAGGACACTGGTCCACAAGAGACCTCCCAGCTCCACGTAATACCAAATGGCGAAAATCTCTCACAGATCTCCATCTCAACATCAAGACCCAGCTTCACTCAACGACCAGCAAGCTACAGTGCTGGACACCCTATGCCAAACAACTAGCAAGAGAGGAACACAGCCCCATCCATTAACAGAGAGGCTGCCTAAAATCATAATAAGGCCACAGACACCCCAAAACACACCACCAGACGTGGACGAACCCACCAGAAAGACAACATCCAGCCTCATCCACCAGAACACAGGCACTAGTTCCCTCCACCAGGAAACCTACACAACCCACTGAACCAACCTTAGCCACTGGGGACAGATACCAAAAACAACGGGAACTACGAACCTGCAGCCTGTGAAAAGGAGACCCCAAACACAGTAAGATAAGCAAAATGAGAAGACAGAAAAACACACAGCAGATGAAGGAGCAGGGTCAAAACACACCAGACCTAACAAATGAAGAGGAAATAGGTAGTCTACCTGAAAAAGAATTCAGAATAATGATAGTAAGGATGATCCAAAGTCTTGGAAATAGAATAGACAAAATGCAAGAAACATTTAACAAGGACGTAGAAGAACTAAAGAGGAACCAAGAAACGATGACAAGCACAATAAATGAAATTAAAAATACTCTAGATGGGATCAATAGCAGAATAACTGAGGCAGAAGAACGGATAAGTGACCTGGAAGATAAAATGGTGGAAATAACTACTGCAGACCAGAATAAAGAAAAAAGAATGAAAAGAACTGAGGACAGTCTCAGAGACCTCTGGGACAACATTAAACGCACCAACATTCGAATTATAGGGGTCCCAGAAGAAGAAGAGAAAAAGAAAGGGACTGAGAAAATATTTGAAGAGATTATAGTTGAAAACTTCCCTAATATGGGAAAGGAAATAGTTAATCAAGTCCTGGAAGCACAGAGAGTCCCATACAGGATAAATCCAAGGAGAAACACACCAAGACACATATTAATCAAACTATCAAAAATTAAATATAAAGAAAACATATTAAAAGCAGCAAGGGAAAAACAACAGATAACACACAAAGGCATCCCCATAAGGTTAACAGCTGATCTTTCAGCAGAAACGCTGCAAGCCAGAAGGGAGTGGCAGGATATACTTAAAGTGATGAAGGAGAAAAACCTACAACCAAGATTACTCTACCCAGCAAGGATCTCATTCAGATTTGATGGAGAAATTAAAACCTTTACAGACAAGCAAAAGCTGAGAGAGTTCAGCACCACCAAACCAGCTTTACAACAAATGCTAAAGGAACTTCTCTAGGCAAGAAACACAAGAGAAGGAAAACACCTACAATAACAAACCCAAAACATTTAAGAAAATGGGAATAGGAACATACATATCGATAATTACCTTAAATGTAAATGGATTAAATGCTCCCACCAAAAGACACAGACTGGCTGAATGGATACAAAAACCAGACCCATATATATGCTGTCTACAAGAGACCCACTTCAGACCTAGAGACACATACAGACTGAAAGTGAGGGGATGGAAAAAGATATTCCATGCAAATGGAAATCAAAAGAAAGCTGGAGTAGCAATTCTCATATCAGACAAAATAGACTTTAAAATAAAGACAATTACAAGAGACAAAGACGGACACTATATAATGATCAAGGGATCGATCCAAGAGGAAGGTATAACAATTGTAAATATTTATGCACCCAACATAGGAGCACCTCAATACATAAGGCAAATACTAACAGCCATAAAAGGGGAAATCGACAGTAACACAATCATAGTAGGGGACTTTAACACCCCACTTTCACCAATGGACAGATCATCCAAAATGAAAATAAATAAGGAAACACAAGCTTTAAATGATACATTAAACAAGATGGACTTAATTGATATTTATAGGACATTCCACCCAAAAACAACAGAATACACATTTTTCTCAAGTGCTCATGGAACATTCTCCACGATAGATCATATCTTGGGTCACAAATCAAGCCTTGGTAAATTTAAAAAAATTGAAATCGTATCAAGTATCTTTTCCGACCACAACGCTATGAGACTAGATATCAATTACAGGAAAAGATCTGTAAAAAATACAAACACATGGAGGCTACACAATACACTACTTAATAACGAAGTGATCACTGAAGAAATCAAAGGGGAAATAAAAAAATACCTAGAAACAAATGACAATGGAGACACGACAATCCAAAACCTATGGGATGCAGCAAAAGCAGTTCCAAGAGGGAAGTTTATAGCAATACAAGCCTACATCAAGAAACAGGAAACATCTCGAATAAACAACCTAACCTTGCACCTAAAGCAATTAGAGAAAGAAGAACAAAAAAACCCCAAAGCTAGCAGAAGGAAAGAAATCATAAAGATCAGATCAGAAATAAATGAAAAAGAAATGAAGGAAACAATAGCAAAAATCAATGAAACTAAAAGCTGGTTCTTTGAGAAGATAAACAAAATTGATAAACCATTAGCCAGACTCATCAAGAGAAAAAAGGAGAAGACTCAAATTAATAGAATTAGAAATGAAAAAGGAGAAGTAACCACTGACACTGCAGAAATACAAACGATCATAAGAGATTACTACAAGCAACTCTATGCTAATAAAATGGACGACCTGGAAGAAATGGACAGATTCTTAGAAATGCACAACCTGCCGAGACTGAACCAGGAAGAAATAGAAAATATGAACAGACCAATCACAAGCACTGAAATTGAAACTGTGATTAAAAATCTTCCAACACACAAAAGCCCAGGACCAGATGGCTTCACAGGCGAATTCTATCAAACATTTAGAGAAGAGCTAACACCTATCCTTCTCAAACTCTTCCAAAATATTGCAGAGGGAGGAACACTCCCCAACTCATTCTACGAGGCCACCATCACCCTGATACCAAAACCAGGCAAAGATGTCACAAAGAAAGAAAACTACAGGCCAATATCACTGATGAACATAGATGCAAAAATCCTCAACAAAATACTAGCAAACAGAATCCAACAGCACATTAAAAGGATCATACACCATGATCAAGTGGGGTTTATTCCAGGAATGCAAGGATTCTTCAATATACGCAAATCAATCAACGTGATACATCATATTAACAAATTGAAGGAGAAAAACCATATGATCATCTCAATAGATGCAGAGAAAGCTTTCGACAAAATTCAACACCCATTTATGATAAAAGTCCTGCAGAAAGTAGGCATAGAGGGAACTTTCCTCAACATAATAAAGGCCGTATATGACAAACCCACAGCCAACATTGTCCTCAATGGTGAAAAACTGAAACCATTTCCACTAAGATCAGGAACAAGACAAGGTTGCCCACTCTCACCACTATTATTCAACATAGTTTTGGAAGTGTTAGCCACAGCAATCAGAGACGAAAAAGAAATAAAAGGAATCCAAATCGGAAAAGAAGAAGTAAAGCTGTCACTGTTTGCAGATGACATGATACTATACATAGAGAATCCAAAAGATGCTACCAGAAAACTACTAGAGCTAATCAATGAATTTGGTAAAGTAGCAGGATACAAAATTAATGCACAGAAATCTCTTGCATTCCTGTATACTAATGATGAAAAATCTGAAAGTGAAATTAAGAAAACACTCCCGTTTACCATTGCAACAAAAAGAATAAAATACCTAGGAATAAACCTACCTAAGGAGACAAAAGACCTGTATGCAGAAAATTATAGGACACTGATGAAAGAAATTAAAGATGATACAAATAGATGGAGAGATATACCATGTTCTTGGATTGGAAGAATAAACATTGTGAAAATGACTCTGCTACCCAAAGCAATCTACAGATTCAATGCAATCCCTATCAAACTACCACTGGCATTTTTCACAGAACTAGAACAAAAAATTTCACAATTTGTATGGAAACACAAAAGACCCCGAATAGCCAAAGCAATCTTGAGAACGAAAAATGGAGCTGGAGGAATCAGGCTCCCTGACTTCAGACTATATTACAAAGCTACAGTAATCAAGACAGTTTGGTACTGGCACAAAAACAGAAATATAGATCAATGGAACAGGATAGAAAGCCCAGAGATAAGCCCACGCACATATGGTCACCTTATCTTTGATAAAGGAGGCAAGCATATACAGTGGAGAAAAGACAGCCTCTTCAATAAGTGGTGCTGGGAAAATTGGACAGGTACATGTAAAAGTATGAAATTAGAACACTCCCTAACACCATACACAAAAATAAACTCAAAATGGATTAAAGACCTAAGTGTAAGGCCAGACACTATCAAACTCTTAGAGGAAAACATAGGCAGAACACTGTATGACATAAGTCACAGCAAGACCCTTTTTGACCCAGGTCCTAGAGAAATGGAAATAAAAACACAAATAAACAAATGGGACCTAATGAAACTTAAAAGCTTTTGCACAGCAAAGGAAACCATAAACAAGACCAAAAGACAACCCTCAGAATGGGAGAAAATATTTGCAAATGAAGCAACGGACAAAGGATTAATCTCCAAGATTTACAAGCAGCTCATGCAGCTCAATAACAAAAAAACAAACAACCCAATCCAAAAATGGGCAGAAGACCTAAATAGACATTTCTCCAAAGAAGAGATACAGATTGCCAACAGACACATGAAAGAATGCTCAACATCATTAATCATTAGAGAAATGCAAATCAAAACTACAATGAGGTATCATCTCACACCGGTCAGAATGGCCATCATCAAAAAATCTAGAAACAATAAATGCTGGAGAGGGTGTGGAGAAAAGGGAACACTCTTGCACTGTTGGTGGGAATGTAAATTGATACAGCCACTATGGAGAACAGTATGGAGGTTCCTTAAAAAACTAAAAATAGAACTACCATATGACCCAGCAATCCCACTACTGGGCATATACCCTGAGAAAACCATAATTCAGAAAGAGTCATGTACCAAAATATTCATTGCAGCTCTGTTTACAATAGCCAGGACATGGAAGCAACCTAGGTGTCCATCATCGGATGAATGGATAAAGAAGACGTGGCACATATATACAATGGAATATTACTCAGCCATAAAAAGAAATGAAATGGAGGTGTTTGTAATGAGGTGGATGGAGTTAGAGTCTGTCATACAGAGTGAAGTAAGTCAGAAAGAGAAAAACAAATACAGTATGCTAACACATATATATGGAATCTAAGGGAAAAAAAAAAAAAAGAGGTCATGAAGAACCTAGTGGCAAGATGGGAATAAAGACACAGACCTACTAGAGAATGGACTTGAGGATATGGGGAGGGGGAGGGGTGAGGTGTGACAGGGTGAGAGAGTGTCATGGACATATATACACTACCAAATGTAAAATAGATAACTAGTGGGAAGCAGCCGCATAGCACAGGGAGATCAGCTCGGTGCTTTGTGACCACCTAGAGGGGTGGGATAGGGAGGGTGGGAGGGAGGGAGATGCAAGAGGGAAGAGATATGGCAACATATGTATATGTGTAACTGATTCACTTTGTTGTAAAGCAGAAGCTAGCACACCATTGTAAAGCAATTATACTTCAATAAAGAGGTTTAAAAAAAATAAATAAATAAAAAAATAAAACTCAATGATTTCTCAAGAAAGAAAAAAGAATTTATCAGAAAAAAAATATTCTATTTACCCCCTCAAAAAAAAAAATGAAGGTGAAATAAAGATATTTTCAAGAATAATAAAATAATCAAGAAAAACTGAGAGAATATCACCAGTAGACCTTCACAGAAAAGATTATTAAAGGGGAATTTACCAGAAAAGTATTGAAATAATCCAAGATGTAAACCTGGAGACATCAGAAGGAATAAAGAGTAACAGAACGGGTGAGAATAAATATAAATTAATATTGACAATAAAAATCAGTAATTTAAGAAAGATAATGCAGTTCACATGATTGAAGCTCAAGATGTCTGAATAGTTGCTGATGGCTCTCATTACAGAGATAATGGACAATTATCTACCATATCCTAACCACCTACTAAAGTACATGCCAAAGCAGTATGAAAAACAGAAGTTTGCCAAATGAGTGTCATCTTTGCTTAGAATCTCTTGCTGCCATATCCTTCAACTAGGTAAATCCCTTAAATTGTCCCTCATGGCTTGAATCAAGCCCAAGTTCACTATAAAAGGACTTTAGATTTTGCCATTAATCTTTTGTATTAAGATCTGTTATATATCCTTCAGATAAAACCCTATTTTACTGGCATCAACAAAACACAAATATCCCATCATGCCTCATAAATAATGCCATTCAAATGTGACACCTGAGCTTAGTTCTGGGAGAATGAGCCTACCAAAGCTCAGTTCTTTTACTAATTTCATTTTTAGACGTAAACAAAATCTAGATTTCAGGGAAGGTATTCAGGCCAAAATTTAAATAATTCTAGAACATGAAAGATTTTCTTTTTATTCTCCTTTACTTTAAAGATGGTTTGTAAATACAGAAAAGTGAAAGCTTAACTAAAAGAAACTCACTTTTAGGTACATAGTTATATTTTTCTATAAGAATTTAATGTTATATTACCAGATGTTTCTAAAAAATGATTATCACAACAGCCTGAAAAATTAATAGATTTTTATATCAATAGATTAATATAAAACATATTCCAAATTAAAATGCTCTGCCTGAGGAAATATCTAATTAATTTAGAATATTTAGGAATACATCATCTATTGAATATCTTGCTATATATGCTTTGAAGTAAATATATACACTATAAACATGTTTTATATATATATATATGAGAAAACAAATACATTCACACCACATATAAAAGGTAACTGGAGTAAAATATTTCATAGCGAAATAGATGTCTTATAAAATTATTAATCCAGATTCACTTAACAGATGAGAAATAAGTAATGCCAATTTTAAAAACAATGAAATATATACTTATAAGACCAATATAATTAGTGACAATTACTCCTTAAATTTCTTTCCCTCTTACAACATTTGAAACTATGGAGACACTAACCTATTTGCCCTCAGGCAGCATTGACCACTGTGTGAATTAAGAGAGAAGTATTGAAATAGTATCCCTCTACTGTCTAGAGAGGGAGGGAACTGTCTAATAGAATTCATCGAAATATTTAGGACTCACTGTCCTTTGGAGGAGGTTACCAGGCCTTTGGCACCTCATTTAATGTTTGCCTATTACAGTCCTTTCTCTTTCCATAGGAACACCAACATGACCTTGCCTTCTTTCCTTGTTGATGCATGCTGCCGGTTTTCAACTCCTGTTGCACCAGATAGAGAATGGCTATTCATAATGTTGGTAATACTTGTTAATTTTTTTACAAATTAGCCCAATTCTAACTCATATACTTTCAAATATCCCTTCTTTGTACTTATTATGGTTACAGAATATCTTATTCATTTAAATTCATATATTGCCAAAAAGTGATTACAATCAATGAATACGGGAAAGTAGAGTCATAAGTAATGTAGTCATGTGAAAAATGGTGGTTTGTGAAAAAGATTTTGAGGAAACACATAGCATTTAGAGATGAATTATTTTACAATAAGGAGAAAGTTCAAGAAGCACCTGGAATTAAGAAATTTGATGGATAAGGACTTTGAGATTCTCTTTCAAATGTTTTTTGGAAACTGTCTAAATTTTATATAATTATATATATAATATATATATACATACATATATATATATACATATATGTATGTATATAAAAATCTTCATTGCTTACCAAAATACTTTAACATCTTTGAGTATGTTAGTAACATATTAGGTGGAGGATAATATCTTTGGGATGCACTATTCCACTTAAGAGAATAAGGTGAGGGAATGTATCTTTGATTTCAGAAACCAGGGAAGACTCCACACTCAGAGATTATGACCCAAACAGAGATTATTCAAGAAAATTTTACTCATTCTCTCCTTCTTCTATTAATCAATTTATTCATCCACGCATTCATCCAATTAACAAACTTTCATTGAGTAGGTATTATGGTCCATGAATTCTGCTAAATTACTACAATTTATAAAAAAGGCTAAAATATAATTCCAATTTTTGAGGAAGTCACAAAGAGAAACTCTCCTTATAAACAAGTGACTATGGTACAAATTAAGTGAAATTATGAATGTAAATGCAAAGTACTATAAATCAAGATGAAAATATTTCTACAGAAGTCAGGAGATAATAGAATGCTATTCTATCATAGACATTCTTATTACAATTATCACTACAACTTACCATCATCATCATCGTTCTATGAGAATGTAAGCTTCAAGAGGAATTTTGTCTTTCTCCAGCATCTAGAACAGTGCCTGGCACTTAGTAGCACTAATTGTTTGTTTAAATGATGAATAAATGAAATTCTAGTGCAAATTCCTTGCTTTACACGATGAAACATAAAAATCCTAACTATGCGTACAGCTGAACTAAAACCTATGTCTCTCTGTTCACAGATTGTTCTTATTTGGAAAGTAACTTCAGTGTAAATTTACACACTGTTATTACTGCTGCTGACTATTTGGGAGTATGAAAAATTTGCTAGGACAATAAATTTTAACAGACAATGGTGCAGAAATACCTGGAGTTAACTTTTAAAGAACTGACTGGCTCAACACAAATGCAGTAAATAAAGAACCTGTGTTTTGAAAAAAGCTCTATACACCTCTAACTTAAAGAAAAATAGAAAAGCAGTCTTTGTGCAATAAATAATTTAACATTTTAATATTTTTCCTCCTTCTTCTTATTTCCCACATGGTTTTATACAGAATTCTATTTAGTTCACAATAGAAAAATATATTCAACTTAACTGTAGTATTTTATGTAATCTAAGAAAAGATGCTACTATTCAAATTACTTTCTGCAATAGTTGGAAAGGACCATAGATCATTGTCCCTTTTGTCGCAAAGTTTTGTGATATGAATGAGTAATTATTTTTAATTTAATATCTCGAGAATACATATAAGAGAAACCTGTTTATGATACACCAGTAGCTCTGATTTTTAATCCTATGAACATATTTAAAATATAATTTTACAGGTCTCAAGGGTATAAAAATAATTCATTGATTCTCTGCAGTTATATGACACTATAAGAATGTAAAACAGTATTTTCCTCCAGCCATGCAGCATTAAAAAGTACTGAATACTAAATATGCAATGTCAAATATGCCAAAATTCTCACAAGTGAAAACTGAGTAGCAATGGATTACTGTAAAAAAGGGCATGAAAGAAAAACATTGTTAAGTAAGATTAAATGAAATAATATATTCACAATGCTTAGAAGAGTACTGAGCACATGGTACTATACTAACATTAAACACTTTTGTTTTATTTTTATATTGATATGAATCTCACCGGGATTTTGAGGATGAATTCAGATAATGCCTTTACATCATTTAGTCAGGTGTCTGGCACATATAATAAATTCTTCATAAAGGTCAGCTTTGCTACTGCCATTATTATTATTTCCAATTTAAAGACGACACAGAAGCAGAGTCTTGCTTAAAGTAGCACAAGTATTAAACTGAAGATTCAGTGCCCAAACTTGTATCACTTAACATCTAGCCCAGTCATTATCTTCCTTTTAACACTTTCTTCCCACACTTTCATTCTTTCATGTGCTTCGGACATAAAGGGAGACTTGGAGGTGTCACTTACTATTCTAGAAACTGAAGAGTAGAATCTGAAAGGTGCTCATTTAATGCATTGTCACTCATTCAAAAAACAGTTTTTGCTGTCTACTTCGTGCTAGACCCTGTGCTAGATGCAGAAGTTGTTCAGTGAATGAACAAACGAACAAGGTTCCTGTTCTTCTGGGCCTTACAAACTAGCAGAGAGAAACTGTTACTCAAGGACACAAACTGCATAAGTGTTGGTGATGATGGTTTGCAACAGCCATCAGTGCTACAACAAAGATGTACATGGTACTGTCAGAATTTTTAATAGGAACAATTGACCTGGCCAAGGAGGTCAGGGACTACTTCTCTAAGGAAAAACTGAAGAAAGAAGTTAGCTAGGCTAAGGCAGAGTAGGGCAAGGGAAGTATGCTGGAAGGAACAACCTATGGAAAATTTTGCACTTAAAAAAATTTAAAAGGTTTTTAAAGGCCAGTGTAGCTGTTCCAATTAGAATGGGAGGGTGTGGTACAGAATGGTCTGGAGAAGTTACTTACGTGATATACCATGCAAGGCTGTGTAAAAAATGTTAGTTCTTTTGTTCATTCTAACAGCTATGGAAAGCTAATAAAGTGATTTAATGGGACAGGAGTGAGAAGAAATCAGATGTGCATTCCACAAACATTCCTCTGGCTTCCATGTTTTGAATAGGAAAAAGGGCAAGAATAAGCATAGAGAGACCAATCCAAAACCTACTACATGAACCATGTAAGAGTTCATGGTAACTTTGTGGTGCTGTTATTGAAAAGAAGTGGACAAATTCATTGGTGAAGATAGGAACATGTCATATCAGCTGAGGAATAAGAGATTCATACTTGTAATTCTTCTGCCTACCTATAATAACTAAAGTCATACATATGAATGAGATTGCCCAGGGCAAGATTTAGTGTGAAAAGAGAAGAGAGACCTAGGATGTAATCTAGAAGAACTGTAATATTTCACAGTTGGCTAGAGGAGGATGATGAGCTTGCAAAGAAGACAGAAAATATCCAGAGAAGTAGAAAGAACTCTAGACCCAGAAATAGTGTTAAATAGGAGAAGACATTTAACAATGCCAAATGTCCATTAGATTTAATGGTACAGAATTCACAGGAGGATCTCATTCAGTGATGTGATGTGGAAAGAATGTGATGAGAGGTGGTGAAGATGTGGAGACAAAGAGGACAGCACAGTTGATCATCATCGGAAGAAAACTTTCTTGAAAAACGTGCATAATTCAAGATGGCTGTAACTCAAGATAAATTCTGACAAAGTAGGGTGGATATGTATATATACAGCAAAAGTGGTACTAAGATGAAACTATAGCATAGGAAGAGGGTTTTTTCCCAGTTTTATTGAGATATAATTGACATAAAACATATTAGTTTAAGGTATACAATATAATGATTAATGCATATATTGCAAAATGACTTTCACGGTAAGTCTAGTTAACATCCATAAACTCACATAGTTACATTTTTTCTTGTGATAAGAACTTTTAAGATTTACCCTCACAGCAACAGAAGAGTTTACAACTTGCTCTGCCCACCAAATTTGGATTAAAGCAATTCTTGATCAATATTTCATTTACAGTGATTTGTATTACTTCAAATTCTATGCACATAGGTATATTAGTCATGAGCCATACCATACCACTTAACATTTTCATGTTTTGAATTCACATAGAATCCAACACAACTGTAGAGGCAACACTTTTGGAAAATTGGATACGAAGGGGATGAAGAAGAAGGCATGTTTTTAAAAAGTGAATGTGTATCAACACCATATGTATGTTACAGGCTCTACATCACTAATTAAACTAGACATTGGAGTTTATCTGCCTTCCTAATTCTCCCTTAGTTCAATGTTTATCAGCATGTAAAGTTGTCTATCTGATAAGAAGTCAGTAGTAACTTTTTATGTATGATTAATTCTGGGGACATTGTAAATGATAATTAAATGCTTAGTAACTAAGAGACTGCTGGGAAGGGGACTGTATATTTCTCTCTCCCCCACCCCTTTTTGTAATACAGCACAATTGAGAGAATTTAAGATTGCTTTGTAACAGCTTTAAAAAAATAAAACAAGTTGTGGTTTGGCTTACTCAAGGGTACCATATAAACCAACCAGAGATGCTTCCTCAAAATTTATAGCTAAAAAGAGAAAGAAAAAGAGGACTAAAGCAGGGTTAATTAGGCAAATGATTCTTGATTGAGATCGTGTGGCCCACACCTTTAAATGTCATCCTTGTGGATTTGTTTTCTATAGTTATTAAATAAGCTGGTTTCAGTGTACATATAAGTTTTTACTGTTTTAATTTTTAATCCTATTTTAATAATAGTAACTACCATTTTTTGTTTACCTACAGTATGCCAGACACAATAGGTACACACACACATAATTTAAATTCTCATACAACACTGAAATATAGAAATTATTTCTATTACAAAGAAAAAAACCTGAGGTCAACAAAACAGAAAAAGTCTCAAAGCCATGTAGTTTGTAAATGGCAAACCTAGCAGAGCTATAACTTGACCCAAACTCTGTCTCATCTTAAAGCCTCTTCCTACAGTGCCAGTCTAGTGCTCTGGGTTGTGGTACAGAACTAGATGAAGTAGGATGGAGGTAAGAGGTAAAGGAGGAACAGCAAAACAAAAAAGACATAAAATGTAAGTAGAATCGACATTCTTTATGTGATACCCCACTCCCACTTCATGATGCCTGCATTCATTTCCAGCAGAATTTTCACAAACACAGCCCCAGGAAGCCACTGTATATGTGTGAAAACAAGCTCAGGTTTAAAATGATCTTTTCATTGGGTTTCCCAGGGGGCAAAGAATGAACCACCACACTCGAATCTATGAATCAAAACCAGGCATATCTTTGCAATATTAACATGCATAAAGACTTCCAAGGCAGAAGAAATTGTTGAGTACCAATAATGAAAAATGCAATGGAAAGTTATTCAAGAAACTTCAACTGATGTGTATAAAATGGGTGACTAATAAGAAAATAAATAAATAAACATTAAAAAATAAAAAGAAACTTCAAAGTGGCTTTATCTCAAGAGAACAAGTTATTGAAATCTTCTACTTCCTGATCTAAGGTCCCAATATACAGAACAAGCATAAGAATTTTACAAGGATTAGAGATTAGGAAAATTACAATTGCTAAAACAGCCTAATAATATGGAAATGCAGAACCATAGGGAGAACTTCGTATTTTGGAAAGTGAATCATCCAAAATAAACTGATCAGATATGAACTGAAGGTAAGTATTAAAGAAAAAGAGAAATTATCTATGTTCCCATGTGACTATTAACTCTGAAGCATACATCATCTGAATTTGTGAAGTTAAAAAAAAAAAATTTCTATTTTGACAAATTAGGTTGATTCAACCCTACAATAAGACAGGTAAAGTGCGAATTAAAATAAAGTGCCTCAAATTCTTTATCTAAACATTTAAAATTGTGTATTTACATTTGAGATAACTTTTAATCATTTTAACATAAGGAAAATAGAGTCAATTAATAAATTTGGAGAACTATCACCCCAAAACTCCCACATACGCTTTTATAACAAATTATATAAATTTACTGTTTGTTATGTGTCTCTTATGAGCCAGGCACTGCTTTAAGCTAGATCTAGGCTACTGAGAAGATATGAATAAACAAAATAGTCAAATATCCCAATGCTCATGGAGCTTATATTTCTAACTGGGAGACAGACAATAAAAATCATTAAAGAAAGAAATCACATAGTATATTAGAGGTGATGAGTACTATAGACAAAAGAAAATGTAGAACAGAGTAGGAGAACGTCCAGCTCATTTCCCAACACCAGGCTCACCATCATATCCTTACCTATGGACCCCAGAGGAAGTAGCCACACAGAGGCCAACACTTTCCATAGACCTTTTAATGAACAACCCTTCAGACTCCCTCCAGTGGCTGGGTGTGATTAGCTTCCCAGATTTAAGCTCCCTTTCCAGATCTTTCTGTCCCTGGTCATCCCATATTTGTGTAAGGCTCATTTCCTAGAGTAAATCTCTAACCCCATAAAATCATCATAGCTCTGCTTCCTCAACTGAACTATGACCAATATACAAACCACTTCTCACAGTGCAATCGAAATGTTTTTTCCAAGGACAAGGTTTGATTATATTCTTTTTCTGTTTAAAGCTGTCAATGAGGTCCCCATTTCCTTCAGAATAAAGTCCTAATTTTCAAAAATGGACTTTACCAGGCCTTCATGATCTGACCTCAACCTGTTTAAATAGCTTCTCTCTCCCAGAACCAAAGGTAGAGAATTTCTACCCTTTCCTCAAACTCTCTCTCATCTCTGGGTCATCAAACATGTCTTCTTCCCTGGAGCATTCCCCTCATCTTTCATTTGATAAATTTCTAATTCTTCAGACCTATTCTTAGGTAAACCCTCTTAATGCCAATAATACCAGGCAGGTTTTTCTGCCACATAGAGATATATTAGTTATCTATTTCTGTTTTAAAATTTACCACAAACTTAGAGGATTAAAATGACACACATGACACATTTTTATCTCATAGCTTCTGTTGGTCAAGAAGGCATGGCTTCACTAGATCTGCTTCTTCAGGATCTCACTGTCTCACATACTTAAAATCAAGGTGGCAGCCAGGGCTGCCATCTAATCTAAAAGCTTGACTGGGAAGTATCTGTTTCTACGATCACATGGTTGTTGGCAAGATTCCATTCCTTACAGGTTGTTGGACTGACAGCCTCAGTTCTTTGCTGACTGGAAGCTCTCCATATAGCTTGCTTCATCAAAGCCTATGAAGGAGAGAGTCTGCTACCAAGACAAAAGTGACAATCTTTTGAAATCTAGTGACAGAAGTGGTATCCCCTCACCACTGAGGTATAGTGTTGGTTAGAAGCAAATTACTGAAGGGAAGGAAATTACAGAAGGCCATGAATACCAGGAGGTGGGGATTATTGGAGATTAACTTAGAGTCTGCCTACCATAACAAGAGTTGTGCTGGAACATCTATGATGAGTTTCTACTGGTCATCAAGTACATGTCTGTGGGTGGCTCAGGCTATCCTAAAAGCTCAGTGACAAACTGGCTGGAAGACATACTTTATGAACTGAGGTTGCCTCACAGAGGTCTTAAGTTCATCTTGTCTAAATATATTGAAAATACCTGAGTGGTAATAAGTAGTAGTAGAGAGATTTTAGTGAATCCTAGTAATATTATGAAAAAATAGAGCAAAAAGTAAAACTTAAGGCGTGAATCAAATGGTTTACAATAACAAGTGTTTAGTAAGCATTCATAATACACGTAGGTTGCAGGTCAGCTATGGCTCTAATTCAGGCTCTAGCTCTGCTCCATGTGCTTCTGTGACAGTACCCAGACAAGCAACTGCACTGATTTGGAACACTCCAACCTTGAGATAGTGGAATGGACCAAAAGCACTGCTGGAAGCTTAGGATGCCTGTTAAACCATCTGTCAAGTAATTAAGAGAGTGTAGTATGGGCATTCCAGGAAGGAAGGAAGGACAGCACATGCAAAAGCACAGAGGCAGTGACAAGCATGAGAATAGCTAAGAGTTTAAGAGTGCTTGGAACACAGGGCAATGGAGTCAGTGGAGTATATGAGGGGTCCCCACCAATGGCTCCTCATATTGCATAGATTTATGCTAAGTTTTTCCTATCTCTGGCCTTTGAAGAATAGTAAGATTTCTGTTGACATTTTTAAAGTAAATATATGAGTAGAACCAAAAGGAAAAAAAAAAGAGAGATGTTTAAAAAATGACAAACTCCATTTTAGTGATATAAGTTCAAACTCTGTTTTCTCTTCTTAGCTTAAGATTTCAATTATGTGCAAAAGTTGCCTCAAAGTCCATGATCAATAAAAGTATGAGGGGAAAAGCCACAAATCTCAGAGATATAAATATATGACCAAATACCAAAGAGTCACAGAGATGTGTTTCTGTTTTCCATACCAGAAAGGTGCTATATTTTCAGACTTAGTGAGTCTAGTCCATTCCTGGAAATAAGAGGAGGATGGAAATGAGATAAAATGGTGTGGCTTGGCTGAAATGCGCCATATCTAATCCAGAGCTGCTCTATATACTTCATAAGGATTCGACCTAGAGTTACCAGATTTACCACTTTGATGAAAATTTCAAGTTAAATCAGGAAAGCAGTACGTCAGTTTAAGCAATAGTGGACTTATCCTACTGAGCTAACCAAACCAAAGTTAGCTGATGCTATGTATACAACTTCACTGGAGATAAAAAATGTTCACCTAATGTAACATCTCAAAGGCCACTGCTAGTGTATATTCAAGGACTGCAAAAAAAGCCCTAAATACAAGACTCCATTTCTTGTTCCAAATTTTAAGGGTTAGGAGAAGTCAGCATTACAGTGGAAATTTGGACTTATATGTTTTTTGTAAAAAAAGTAGTGCCTTACAGCTTCAAGGTTCAAAACACCTGTGAAAATGAAAAGATGTTGACATTTATTTAGTATTCTCTTTTTCAAGCTTTTTCTAAGTGTCAGCTCCTTTAATCCTGTGAAATAAACTTTATCATCCTCATTTTACAAATGTAAAAACTGAGGATCAGAAATGTTTTCTACATTGCCTAGTCATAAACATGGTAATTGATGACCTTTTGATTTGAAAAGCCATGCTCTCTCCATTCCACTGAGCTATGATAGCTACCATTGCTCTAAGCTGGAAGGAAAGGGGGGTTGGGCCCAAAGAAAATTTAGCTGCTTACTAACTAGAGTAGCCAACCATCCCAGCTTGCCTAGACTGTTCTGGTTTAGCACCCAAGTTTCCTGCATCCCAGGAAATTCCTTGGTACTGGACAAACTGAGACAGTGGGTCACCTTAGCAAGCTATTCTCTGAAATTCATGTTGATTTATGTAGAGAGAAGTGGCACAGAGAGGTCCAGAGCCCCTGTAAGTACAAGCGGTATAAATGGGTGCCAAAGACATGAGGGGGAGATTTATTGGGAACTATAGTTGCTTTTTCTCCTGGGTCATTTTCTGACATAAAGATATCTTTGCAGGGAGTAGGAGGATGCAGAGTTTGCATCTCCTCACAACTAGGGCACCTACCAGGCACTGGGTGGGGTGGGGAGGGGGGGACCACGGACCACCTAAGGGGATGGGAGGAACCCCCAAGCAACCGGGTAGGATGTTGGGGGGAGGAAGGGGAGAGGAGGAGTGGAGGCGGGATGGGACTGGTGCCCTTGAGGGGCGGCTTGGGGAGGGAAGGGGTTCCCACTCCTGGAGGGGCCCACCCATGGTGAGGGGAGCAACGGGGGATGGGGAGAGACCCTCGGGAGATTGGAGGATCTCGGCCAGCATTTCCCCTGCTCACTTGGGCCCCAGGGAGCCTTCTGAGGTCCTGGGCCTGATCCTCTGCCCTCTGAGGCCTCCTCCAGCTACATGGGTCCTGAGGGCATGGGGGCGGGGGAGGAAAAGTAGAGCCCAGATGGGACCAGTGCCCCTGAGGGAGGCTGGGGGAGGGGAGAGGTTCCCATGCTTGGGAGGGGCCCACCACAGTAAGGGGATCAGCAGGGACAGGGAGAGACCCTCAGGGGATCAGAGGATGGGAAGGGAACTCGGCCAACATTTCCCCTGCCCACTCAGGCCTCCAGGAGCCTGCTGAGGTGCCAGGCCTAATCCTGCACCCTCTGAGACCCACTCTGGCTGAGCTGGGCCTAAACCCTGCCCCTGCACCCCCAGGGCCTTACTTCTGCACTCTGTACTCTGAGGCACCCTCCAGCCCTGCTGCCTTTTCCAGTCAGGCAGATCCTGAATCTAGGCCCTGTCCCCTGACTAAGCTCCACCCCCATAGCCAAGGCCTTTTCTGGCCTTTTTTTTCTTTGAGGTTGTGGTTCTGTTTTACCTTGTTATTGTTTCATTTATATTTTTATTTCTTCTAATAAGTTTTTTATTTTTCTAATTTTATTTTTTTATTTTTTGTTATTGTTCTGCTCCTTTTGGTTTGTTCCCCCCCCTTTTATTTACTTATTTATTTTTTGCTGTAATGGTTCTGTTTTACCTTGTTGTTGTTTTCACTTATATTTTGATTTTTCCTAATATATTTTTATTTTTCTATTTTATTTTATTTTTTATTCATTGTTATTGTACTACTCCTTTCTTTTCTTTTGCTGCACTGCACAGCTTCTGGGATCTTGGTTCCCAAGCTGGGAGTTGGGCCTGAGCTCCTGTGGTGAGAGCGCCAAGTCCAAACTGCTGGACTAACAGAAAACCTCAGACCCCAGGGAATATTAACTGGAGTGAGGTCTCCAGGAGGTCCTCATCTCGGCACCAAGACCCAGCTCTACCCAACTGCCTGCAAACTCCAGTGCTGGAAGCCTCAGGACAAACAACCAGTAAGACAGGAACACAGCCCAAAACATCAAAAAAAAAGAGACAACAAAAAAAAATGTTACAGACGAAGAAGCGAGGTAAAAACCTACAAGACCAAATAAATGAAGAGCTAATAGGCAACCTACCTGAAAAAGAATTCAGAGTAATGATAGCAAAGATGATCCAAAATCTCGGAAACAGAATGGAGGCATGGATCGAGAAAATACAAGAAATGTTTAACAAAGAACTAGAAGAACTAAAGAACAAACAGTGATGAACAACATAATAACTGAAATTAAAAATACAGTGGAAGGAATCAATAGCAGAATAACTAAGGCAGAAGAATGGATAAGTGAACTAGAAGACAGAATGGTGGAAATAACTGCCATGGAACAGAATGAAGAAAAAAGAATGAAAAGAATTGAGGACAGTCTCAGAAACCTCTGGGACAACATTAAACGCACCAACATTCGAATTATAGGGATCCCAGGAGAAGAAGAGAAAGAGAAAGAGTCTGAGAAAATATGTGACGAGATTATAGTTGAAAACTTCCCGAACATGGGAAAGGAAATAGCCACCCAAGTCCAGGAAGCGCAGAGAGTCCCATACAGAATAAACCCTAGGAGAAAAACACCAAGACACATATTAATCAAACCAAAAAAATTAAATTCAAAGAAAAAAATATTAAAAGCAGCAAGGGAAAAGCAACAAATAACATACAAGGGACTCCCCATAAGGTTATCAGCTGATTTTTCAGCAGAAACTCTGCAGGCCAGAAGGGAGTACCAGGATATATTTAAAGTGATGAAAGGGAAAAACCTACAACCAAGATTACTCTACCCAGCAAGGATCTTATTCAGATTTGACAGAATAATCAAAAGCTTTACAGACAAGCAAAAGCTAAGAGAATTCAGCACCACCAAACCAGCTTTACAACAAATGCTAAAGAAACTTCTCTAGGCAGGAAACACAAGAGAAGAAAAAGACCCACAAAAACAATTAAGAAAATGGTAATAGGAACACACATATCGATAATTACCTTGAATGTAAATGGATTAAATGCTCCAACCAAAAGACACAGACTGGCTGAATGGATACAAAAACAAGACCTGCATATATGCTGTCTACAAGAGACCCACTTCAGACCTAGGGCCACATATAGACTGAAACTGAGGGGATGGAAAAAGATATTCCATGCAAATGGAAATCACAAGAAAGCTGGAGTAGCAATACTCATATAAGATAAAATAGACTTTAAAATAAAGACTGTTATAAGAGATAAGGAAGGATACTACATAATGATCAAGGGATCAATCCAAGAAGAAAATATAACAATTATAAATAATTATGCACCCAACATAGGAGCACCTCAATACATAAGGCAAACGCTAAGCCATAAAAGGGGAACTCGACAGTAACACAATAATAGTGGGGGACTTTAACACCCCACTTACACTAATGGACAGATCATCCAGACAGAAAATAAATAAGGAAACACAAGCTTTAAATGACACAATAGAACAGATAGATTTAATTGATATTTATAGGGCATTCTACCTGAAAACAGTAGAATACACTTGCTTCTCAAGTGCACACAGAACGTTCTCCAGGATAGATCACATCTCTGGTCACAAATCAAACCTCGGAAAATTTAAGAAAACAAATCATACCAAGCATCTTTTCCGACCACAAAGCTATAAGATTAGAAATAAATTACAGGGAAAAAAACTGTAAAAAACACAAACACATGGAGGCTAAACAGTGTGTTGCTAAATAACCAAGAGATCACTGAAGAAATCAAAGAGGAAATAAAAATCACCTAGAAACAAATGGCAATGAAAACATGACGACCCAAAACCCATGGGAAGCAGAAAAAGTAGTTCTAAGAGGGAAGTTTATAGCAATTCAATCCCACCTCAACAAACAAGAAAAATCTCAAATAAACAATCTAAACGTACACCTAAAGGAACTAGAGAAAGAAGAACAAAGAAAACCCAAAGTTAGTAGAGGGAAAGAAATCATAAAGATCAGAGCAGAAATAAATGAAATAGAAACAAAGAAAACAATAGCAAGGATCAATAAAACTAAAAGTTGGTTCTTTGAGAAGATAAAATTGATAAACCTTTAGCCAGACTCATCAAGAAAAAAAGGGAGAGGACTTAAATCAATAAAATTAGAAATGAAAAACGAGAAATTACAACTGACATTGCAGAAATAAAAACGATCATAAGAGACTACAAGCAACTATATGCCAATAAAATGGACAACCTGGAAGAAATGGACAAATTCTTCGAAAGGTACAACTTTCTAAGACTGAAACAGGAAGAATTAGAAAATATAAACAGACCAATCACAAGTAAAGAAATTGAAACTGTAATTAAAAATCTTCCAACAAACAAAAGTCCAGGACCAGATGGCTTCATAGGTGAATTCTATCAAACATTTAAAGAAAAGCTAACACCTATCCTTCTCAAACTCTTCCAAAAAAATTGCAGAGGGAGGAACACTCCCAAACTCGTTCTACGAGGCCACCATCACCCTGATACCAAAACCAGACAAAGATAACACAAAAAAAGAAAATTACATACCAATATCACTGATGATCATAGACGCAAAAATCCTCAACCAAATACTAGCAAACAGAATCCAACAACACATTAAAAGGACCATACACCATGATGAAGTGGGATTTATCCCAGGGATGCAAGGATTCTTCAGTATATGCAAATCAATCAATGTGATACACTACATTAACAAATTGAAGAATAAAAACCATATGATCATCTCAATAGATGCAGAAAAAGCTTTTGACAAAATTCAACACCAATTTATGATAAAAACTCTCCCGAAAGTGGGCAAAGAGGGAACCTACCTCAATATAATAAAGGCCAATATAACATAATAAAGGAAACCATAAACAAGACGAAAAGACAACCCTCAGAATGGGAGAAAATATTTGCAAACAAAGCAATGGACAAAGGATTAATCTCCAAAATATACAAACAGCTCATGCAGCTCAGTATCAAAAAAAAAAAAAAAAAAAACACACTAAAAATATTGGTGGAAGACCTAAATAGACATTTCTTCAAAGAAGACATACAGATGGCCAAGAGGCACATGAAAAGATGCTCAACATCACTAATTATTAGAGAAATGTGAATCAAAACTTCAATGAGGTATCCCCTCACACTGCTCAGAATGGCCATCATCAAAAAAATCTCCAAAAAAGTAAATGCTGGAGAGGGTGTGGAGAAAAGGGAACCCTCTTGCACTGTTTGTGGGAACGTAAATCGAAACAGCCACTGTGGAGAACAGTATGGAGGTTCCTTAGAAAACTAAAAATAGAACTACCATATGACCCAGCAATCCCACTACTGTGCATATACCCTGAGAAAACCATAATTCAAAAAGTCACATGAACCCCAATGTTAACTGCAGCACTATTTACAATAGCCAGGACATGGAAACAACCTAAATGTCCATTGACAGAAGAATAGATAAAGAGATGTGCTATATATATATACTGGAATATTACTCAGCCATAAAAAAGGAACGTAACTGGGTCATTTATAGAGATGTGGATGGACCTAGAGTCTGTCATACAGAGTGAAGTAAGTCAGAAAGAGAAAACCAAATATCGTATATTAATGCATATATGTGGAATCTAGAAAAATGGTACAGATGAACCTATTTGCAGGGCAGGAATAGAGACACAGATGTAGAGAACAGACGTGTGGACATGTGGGGAGAAGGGAAGGGTGGGAAGAATTGGGAGATTAGGTTTGACACAAATACCCATGTGTAAAAAAAATAGCTAGTGGGAACGTGCTGTATAGCACAGGGAGCTCAGCTTAGTGCTCTGTGATGACCTAGATGGGTGGGATGGCAGGGGGAGGGAGGTCCAAGACGGAGGGGATATATGTATACATATAGCTGATTCACTTCATTGTACAGCAGAAACTAACAAAACATTGTAAAGCAATTATACTCCAATTAAAAAAAAAAAAGAGGGGGCTTCCCTGGTGGCGCAGTGGTTGAGAGTCTGCCTGCCGGTGCAGGGGACATGGGTTCGGGCCCTGGTCTGGGAAGATCCCACATGCCGCGGAGCGACTGGGCCCGTGAGCCACAATTGCTGAGCCTGCGCGTCTGGAGCCTGTGCTCCGCAGCAAGAGAGGCCGCGATAGTGAGGGGCCCGCGCACCGCGATGAAGAGTGGCCCCCGCTTGCCGCAGCTGGAGAAGGCCCTCGCACGGAGGCGAAGACCCAACACGGCCATAAATAAGTTAATTAATAATAAAAAAAAAAAGATATCTTTGTATTCCTTGGTTCGCCTTACCTCCTTTTACCATTCACATTCACCTGGCAGACCTGCTTATTTGACTAACAGAATGCATTTGGAACACCTTAAATGTTTCATTAGTGCTTTAATATACTAAAGTGAACTAGCTATCATTAGGACAAGAATTATCTGAATATGAAGGTTGCTGCTAAAATGATGCTTATAGACAGTGGTCTGACCTTCCATTTAAAGTGAGCTAGACAGCCCCTTGTTCAGGACCACCTCCTGATAGACTGAAGAGATGTTGGCTTGTGCACTGTGATATCTGGAATACTGGTCAGGCCTTCAGCTCCCAAGTATCTCCATCCCTGCCTTATAATGTGCCTGAAATACTACCATTAGTAGGGGTTTTAACAGGATGATCTAGGACAAGGTGCAGGGACTCTGGGAGGTGGGAGAGAAGCAGTTGCCCTTGCAGTAGGCAGAGAGCCAGCCCCACCCTTGTTGCAGATGCAACAAATGAGCTTTTTCAGCAGTTTATGCAAAGGTGAACTACAAGCCAGTGAGTCAAAAGTATTACAAATTCATTTGTTTTGTGAGATTTTTCGTCTAAGCTCATTTAAAATTTTAAGGCAGTATTTGGTAGGAAAGGTTATTCCAACCAGAAAAATATGTTTTTATTTTAAAACAACTTTACTCAGCGGGTCAATTCTCTAGGGAAATTATAGTTATTTTCATTGTTTAAGTCAAAGGTCTCTGTTCCTATAGGAGCTATTGAATATTTATAAACTTCACATGATCTCTGTTGGGCTGACAAAATACTATAGCTATCTTGATACTTGGCAATGTTTACTGTCTCTTTGTATAACTGAAAGGAACAGTTATATCCTAGCATAATGAGGACATTTTCCAAAGCTCAAGTTGAATATTTGGCCTTAAAAAATGAATGAAGCCAGCTGTAAGAGGGAATTACAAAGACAGCTTTGTACCAATATTTTGTACCACACAATTCATTACAAGAACATTCTTCAATATGGAAAATCTATTGCTAACACTGTAGTTTATAGTGCTTAACCACAGTTGCACAAACTTTGCTTTTGTCAATATGTGGGACCATGAATTCTTTATTTTCAATGCCTTGGAAATCCGTAGTTGAGAAAATGTGCTATGTATACAGCCACCCTCTTGCCCACATCAAAAAGTAGAAAAGAATATTTATAGATGAACTTCCCAAGTAAATGGATGATCTTAATTTAAAAATAAATAAAATTGAAAATAGAAGGCTATAGTCAAATAAGGCTTGGAAAATCACAATGCATATAAGCATAATAAAGCTCTGAGATTCCTGATGAAATATTCAAATATCCAACAACAACAAAATTATTTGACTTCAGAATCCTATTTAACATTACTTGGGAGCACATTTGGAAAATATAAGGATCAAATATTTGCAAGCATGCTTGTCTTGTAAAATCACAAAAGTAGAGTCACTATGTTTATTAATATTAGGTTTATGTCCACTCTACGAGTGTGTTAGGTGTCCTTGGAAAGCTGTAAAATTAATCAAGACTTTACTTTTGCACAGCAAAGGAAACCATAAACAAGACGAAAAGACAACCCTCAGAATGGGAGAAAATATTTGCAAATGAAGCAACTGACAAAGGATTAATCTCCAAAATATACAAGCAGCTTGTGCAGCTCAATATCAAAAAAAAAAATAACCCAATCCAAAAATGGGAAGATCTAAATAGACATTTCTCTAAAGAAGATATACAGATTGCCAACAAACACATGAAAGGATGCTCAACATCACTAATCATTAGAAATGTAAATCAAAACTACAGTGAGGTATCACCTCACACCGGTCAGAATGGCCATCATCAACAAATCTACAAACAATAAATGCTGGAGAGGGTGTGGAGAAAAGGGAACCCTCTTGCACTGTTGGTGGGAATGTAAATTGATACAGCCACTATGGAGAACAGTATGGAGGTTCTTTAAAAAACTAAAAATAGAACTACCATATGACCCAGCAATCCCACTACTGGGCATATACCCTGAGAAAACCATAATTCAAAAAGAGTCATGTACCACAATGTTCATTGCAGCACTATTTACAATAGCCAGGACATGGCAGCAACCTAAGTGTCCATCGACAGATGAATGGATAAAGAAGATGTGGCACATATATACAATGGAATATTACTCAGCCATAAAAATAAACGAAATTGAGTTATTAGTAGTGAGGTGGATGGACCTAGAGACTGTCATAAAGAGTAACGTAAGTCAGAAAGAGAAAAACAAATACCGTAGGCTAACATATATATATATGGAATCTAAAAAAAAAAAAAAGGTTCTGATGAACCTAGGGGCAGGACAGGAATAAAGACGCAGACGTAGAGAATGGACTTGAGGACATGGGGAGGGGGAAGGGTAAGCTGGGACGAAGTGAGAGAGTGGCATGGACATATATACACTACCAAACGTAAAATAGATAGCTAGTGGGAAGTAGCCACATAGCACAGGGAGATCAGCTTGGTGCTTTGTGACCACCTAGAGGGGTGGGATAGGGAGGGTGGGAGGGAGACGCAAGAGGGAGGGGATATGGGGATATACGTATATGAATAGCTGATTAACTTTGTTATACAGCAGAACCTAACACAACGTTGTAAACCAATTATAGTCCAATAAATATGTTAAAAAAAAAAAGTGATTCAGCTTCCTTCAAAATATACTTTCTGTGTACACTGGCACAGTCTTGAAAGAGACCACTGCGATAACTCCTATGTGATTCAATCAAACAGCTATGACACTGCACTATCAGTAAGATCCACTTGATGACATATATTCTAATTACAGTTCTAGGGTTGCTGATAAATAACTGTTTTAAAGTAAGTATTTCAGTGCATTAGGGAAAAATGTGCCAAATAATTATTTGTGTGATTTAAACAAATCAACAGCTAATAATTTCCTAACGGATAATTTTTTAAGGTAAACAATCCAAGCAGTTTTTATTCATTACTATTCATAAATACACACAGCAGCTTCATTAGAGATTTCAATTTTCCTCTTCAGTTTGAATGTGGAGTATTAGCAGAGCCTTTTGCATGTCATAGGTAATTTTTTTAATTTGCAAATAATGTTCAAAAAAATTTTACTGTGGTGCTAATTTTAAATTTAACGTACGACTATATGTTTAAAGTCAGAAAGCTTTCAAATTTTTCCAGTTCAGTACAAATTATTGAGAACTTATTACATTGTTAGAAACATACAAGACAAGGCTTACTACAAGAATTAAAAAACAAGAGCCCTTAGGAGAGTACTTTCTAGTAACACAGCATACTATTTTAAACACAGTAAAATACCTTTAATGCATGAGGCATCTTTACAAATATTTGGTTTATAAAGAGAAAATGGGCATAATAATGATGAGAAATATACTTACCTAACCCTACTAGCTTTTAACTGATACATTTTTCTATACTGCATAATAGAGAACATACAAACTTATCATAAAACTAGTATTGTGTTTTGAAATCCACAAAAGGCAAAATTTTAGACTCATTTTGGATTTAATGTCAATTTTATGATTCTTTCTATGAGCTTTGTATTCTGAGTTTGAAAAAAGCCACTTTATATTTCAATTCATTCAAACAACACAAGATATAAAATGGACTGTCAGTAGTTTTTAAAGCCAATAACCTTCTCTTTCTTTCTTTGAGGTTTTTCTTGCATAGAGCCCAATCTTATTTCAGCTTCCTTTTTTTTTTTTTAATTTATTTATTTATTTATTTTTGGTTGCGTTGGGTCTTAGTTGCTGCACACGGGCTTTCTGTAGTTGCGGCGAGCGGCGTTACCCTTCGTTGCGGTGTGCGGGCTTCTCATTGTGGTGGCTCCTCTTTGTTGCACAGCACGGGTTCTAGGCCCACGAGCTTCAGTAGCTGTGGTAGGCGGGCTCAGTAGTTGTGGCTCTCGGGCTCTAGAGCGCAGGCTTAGTAGTTGTGGCGCACGGGCTTAGTTGCTCTGTGGCATGTGGGATCTTCCTGGACCAGGGCTTGAACCCGTGTCCCCTGCACTGGCAGGCAGATTCTTAACCACTGTGCTACCAGGGAAGTCCCCATTTCAGCTTTCTTGAGCAGCCAAAAAAGCAATATGCTGGTGAGAACACTGCTGGGAACAGTAATTGAATGAATCAAGTCTGAATCATTACCCAGTTCAGGTCCAGCAAATAGATGACATTTAAGAATAATTGTTTCTCCTTTGTAGCTACACTAGTTGCAGTACTTTCTTTCAGCAATGTATAAAACTATTCTGAAGACAGTCTCCTGAATTTTCAAGCAACATCTGGCTGAGAAACAGTTACTAAGGATGTATGTTTTGTTTCTTGGTGTTTCTTTTTTAATCACAAACCCTACTTTTTTATATAGGAATTTGACCACTTCAATCAAGCCTATCGTATGGCAAGTAAATAAAACTTCAAATACATCTTTATGTTGCTGTTCTTGTTAAAAATAACAATAGAATTGATTCTAGTTTAGAAAATTCATAACTAACTTAAACTCACAAACTACAACCAAACTTATTTCCACAGATCTTTCAGTTTAAAAACCCAATCTATTGGGTTGGCCAAAAGGTTCATTCATTTCTTCCTGTAAGATGACTCTAGTAGCACTTAGTTGTCTTTAACTTCATTCAAAACAATTTTGTTAGATTGTATGTGACAGCTATCACATCAGAGTGCATTTAAAAAATGACATCAAAATTGGTGAATTTCTGGGTAGCCATTTAAATATTGAAGATGGAAGAAAAAAGCAACATTTTTGGCATATTATGCTTTAATATTTTAAGAAAGGTAAAAACGCAACTGAAATGCAAAAAAAAGATTTATGCAGTGTATAGAGAAGGTGCTGTGACTGATCGAAGGTGTCCAAAGAGGTTTGCGAAGTTTCGTGCTGGAGATTTCTCGCTGGATGATGCTCCACGGTCGCGTAAGCCAGTTGAAATTGACAGTGATCAAATTGAGACATGAACTTAGACCAATCAATGTTATACCACGTGGGAGATACCGACATACTCAAAAATATCCAAATCAAGTGTTGAAAATCATTTGCACCAGCTTGGTTATGTTAATCACTTTGGTGTTTGGGTTCCACATAAGTTAAGTGAAAAAAACCTTCTTGACCGTATTTCCACATGTGATTCTCTAAGTAAACATAACGAAAATATTCCATTTTTAAAACAAATTGTGACTGGCAATGAAAAGTGGATACTGCACAACAATGTGGAATGGAAGAGATCGTGGGGCAAGTAAAATGAACCACAGCAAAGGCCGGTCTTCATCCAAAGAAGGTGACGTTGTGTATATGGTGGGATTGGAAGGGAGTCCTCTATTATGAGCTCCTTCCGGAAAACCAAACGATTAATTTTAACAAGTACTGCTCCCAGTTAGACCAACTGAAAGCAACATTCGACGAAATGTGTCTGGAATTAGTCAACAGAAAATGCATAATCTTCCATCAGGATAATGCAAGACTGCATGTTTCTTTGATGACCAGGCAAAAACTGTTACAGGTGGGCTGGGAAGTTCTGATTCATCTGCCATATTCACCAGACATTGCACCTTCAGATTTCCATCTATTTCCATCCTTACAAAATTCTCTTAATGGAAAAAATTTCAATTCCCTGGAAGACTGTAAAAGGCACCTGGAACAGTTCTTTGCTCAAAAAGATAAAAAGTTTTAGGAAGATGGAATTATGAAGTTGCCTGAAAAACGGCAGAAGGTAGTGGAACAAAAGGGTGAATACGTTGTTCAATAAAGTTCTTGGTGAAAATGAAAAATGTGTCTTTTATTTTTACTTAAAAACCGAAGACACTTTTTGGCCAACCCAATATATTCTCTAATACAGCGGTTCCCAACCTTTTTGGCACCAGGGACCCGTTTCATGGAAGACAATTTTTCCACAGACGGGTTGGGGGTGGGCGGGGGGATGGTTCAGGCAGTAATGCGAGCGATGGGGAGCGGCAGATGCAGCTTCACTTGCTCGCCCACCACTCACCTCCAGCTTTGTGGCCCAGTTCCTAACAGGCCTCGGACCGGTATCAGTCCGTGGCCCAGGGGTTGGGGACCCCTGCTCTAACAGGATCTGGGGACTCGATCCCTATTAGGAACAAGAAGATATTGAAAATTTATAGAACATGTACAATAGGAAATGATGTTTCATTTCCTTTTATATCCCATTCTAATTCATCTCCTTTATTAAAGTGCATCTAATATCTTACAAAAGGAAACCAAAGTAAATAAATAGATATAAAGTTCTGACAAATTATACTTGCCATGAAAATCCAGTACATTTTTCTATACAGAACAAATTAATCTCAGTATTTTAGAGAACCAGGAAGAAGGAGGGACCTGCACATTTCTTCTGAACCATGGTGTAAGGTTTAAGTAGAGGGTGCACACCTCACTCCCTTCTGGGTTACACATATGAATGAGTGAGCTTGTCTAGGCATCAGATGAGGTAGAATAAAAACAGCTCTGCAAAAACACCTCCACACAAGAAAGTTTAAACTTTTATTTTGGAAATTTCAAAAGTCAGTTGATATCAGTTCATAAGATGTACTGAATCTGTAAAGGACATTACCCTCCTGGTTTTTTTAATCCATTTTTTTAATTGAAGTATAGTTAATTTACAATGTTGTGTTAGCTTCAGGTGTAAAGTGATTCATATATATATATGTGTATATATACATATTCTTTTTCAGATTCTTTTCCATTATAGGTTATTATAAGGCATTGAATATAGTTCCCTGTGCTATACAGTAGGTCCTTGTTGTTGATCTGTTTTATACATAGTAGTGTGTATATGTCAATCCCAAACTCCTAATATATCTCCCCCCACCCCCTGCTATCCCCTCTTTCAACCATAAGTTTGTTTTCTCCCTCCTGTTTCAATATAGACATATTTGCTTAAAAAAGAAAAACTCTGGTCCTATGAGAAGAACATTACTGTTATTGTGTAAGAAGTCTTTCTAGGTTAGAGATGTAGTTAACAGTTCCTCTAATTAATGTGTACTTACATTCTTTATCACCTGATATATATTTCTTAGTTCATACACTCCATAGTTGATATTATTAAAATGTATAGTCACCCTGCACATCATCCTACGCATACCACTTAGCTTAGATAAGTAGTCTTAGATAAATAGTCTCCCATTATTTCTTTGCTGTTTTCTGTTATGGGTTTGGGGACTCATTATAAAAGTTATGATCTTAAATAGTTGACATAGTGTAGGTGCTGGCAGTTAAAGAGAGAGAAGATTCAGGCTAAGCAGAGAAGCCTTCTTCAGCGTCTGAGTCTTCAGAAGGACAAAACCCCTTCCTGCCGTGTACATGGGTATTTTAACAACACTACATATTCCAAGAAGTTTAGATCTTTATCTGCTACATGGATGTGGCTTTATGTTTTTTGAAAAAGATTTTATTAAAAAACATGTAGTTGAGCGAAGACTGCCACTATGTCCTACCCACCATGTGCCACACACACGGTGGGGTGTTGCTCCAGGATCCTGCTTTAGACTTGTAAGCTCCCCCATCCATTAAACCATTGATGCCTCTGTTGCTGACTCCGGGCTCTTTCTTCGGTCTTGAAGCTGGGCAAGCACAGGCCTTCTAGGCCTGGGGGGTGCAGCCCAACAACTGGCGGTGCAGCCAGGAGACCGAGGAAACTCCTGTAAGCACGATGTCGGGAAATACAGGACAGGGAATGGAAAGTTGCCGGGGGCATCCACTAACGTGTGAGGCCTGAAAGTCACAGGTGTAATCCCAGGGTGGCCATCCACTAACACGTGGGGCCCAAAAGTTCCAGGGGTGATCCCAAAAGTTGCGGGTGGGAAATCCCAGGTTGGCTATCTACTAGTATATGGGGCCTTGTGGTGTCTGTCCTTGGTTAATGGGGGCTGCCAAGAGATCTGAAGAACAATGGAGTGTAATGGTTCTGTTACTGTATCAAAATGAGCCTTTTGTAATTGGTTAAGCTAGCTTTCTAGAAGGAACTGGTATTTCTCTTGTGCCTTTGAGATGTAAATGATCTATCTGGCCTCTCTGTAACTTTAATCTTATGTAATCTCTAAGAGTAAAGGAGAAGAAAGAGCTTTTAGGTAAACTCTATAGAAATAATTATGTTTGGGGAATATCAATCTAAAATAGTCTCTCCAGATTCTGGTAAATTGAAACTAAAGTTGAAAGAAGAGAATTCATGGGTTTGGAACATTAATTGCTGAGCGGGTCTTAGCTTATCTACCCACGCCTGCTTACCAGAGAAAGACTAAAGCATTGAGTTTTCCAATCAGGAAACGCACAGTTACTTGCTTCTTGGTTTTGCCAGAGATTAAGGATTTTAAGGGTTAAGATTATAATCAGTCATAATTCTAGTTATTGTAACCAAGTTTATTGATTACATTGTAATCAGGTGCTTAATCATGCCTCTTTAAGTCTTTTGTCTTTTATACAGAGTTACTATTTTACTCTGATACTTCTGAAAAAGTGCTTCATCTTCAAGAAATTCATAGGAAGGAACTTTTGACAGTAACAGGTCTCTGATAAATTTCAGATTATACTGCTGAAATGGGTAAGAACTTAAAGAATCCTAATGGAAGACCTGATGGCTTCATAAAAAGTTAACAAAACTGAGTGAACTGGTGAATATGGTTATAATTTTTATGCGTTTTGTCTGATCTATGTTTTCTAGATATAGGGAAGCCCTTCCCCTCAAGTTTTATAGCAATTTGGTAAACTGCATCTGTGGGTAGAATTGAAGCATTTTCATTTTTCTCTTTGCCTGGTCCCCCCAGAAATCAGAGACTCTTGGGTTCCAAAAAGCCTTACCAGGGGAATGGAAAAAGACTGTCTCCTGGCATGAGCAAGAATCTCAATATTTTGGGGACTTCTAGAAGAGAAAAATCCACCAAGACAGAGGTTGATAGTAGGGATTTGGCATGGCTTTCCTGGCCTTGAGAGGCTTTTTGGGAATTCAGTCTGAGACTCCTGAGGAGTTCCCCTTCAGCCAGTTTGGAGGAGCCTATTTGATCAATTGACCAGACTTGTTTTGCAAACAAATTAGTCTTGATTTGGCTGTATTTGGTGGAGATGAGGGTAATTTTAGAGAGAACAATATTATGTTTCAGTGGATGCTAAATTCTAGTTCTGTTAATTGAGGTTTATATTTATGAAAGTTACTGTGTTAGCTATACTTTTGCCCTGATGCTCTGGATGGAAAGAGAATTATCTAGTGAAACTGTCACAGAGTATAACTACTCATGAAGTATGACACTGCTTGTTTTAGGTCTGCTACTAAAAGCACATGTACAATGCTTGTGTGACAAGTGGGTATAAGTGATAAAATGTATAGCCAATAAAGTGTTTCCCCATTAACATACCTCTGAGCCTGTTCATGAGATCTGACTAGTTTTCCCCCAATGTGAATGATTAGGACCGAGGGACATGATCTGAACCTGGGGTAGGAGACAGCACCCCAGCATCAAGGGATGGATATTTTGATCATCAATGCTTTCTATGGAAAGATTTGCAATCAAAAGGGCAAATGATGGAAAAATCTGCACAATATTGAGGTATGGGAAGTCAGAAGGCTTACACATAGTTGAATTTACTGACCAGAGCAGCCTGTTTTGTGGCCTTTCTGACACACATTGTACATCTGCTCTGGCCACTGAGGAAGGGGATGCATTTGAAAGTCAAAATGGTATAGCTGTGGTTCAGATAACCAATGTAAAATTAGGTGGTCATAATATACATGATTTTAGACACGTGCTTATATCACTGAAAACTTGAGTTTTCTGAACTGTATTGCAGACCAGGACCTAAACCACAGTGGGTGTGGTATTATCTCAGAATGCGGGTACTGCTTGTATTTTGCTTTATGGTCACGACACCCCCCCCCCCACTGCCCCGTGTTGTGCCTGTTAGACGTCTTACGTTTCATCCCTAGTCTCAGGCAGGAAATGCATTTGAGGACTGAGCAGCAACACTGGCCTCACTGCGAAATGAGTCTACTTGCTGGGTCTACAGTGAGATGTCGCTGTCCTCCTCCTCTGGACTTCCATGAAAAATCCACCTGGCTACTGTGACTATGTGGGGACTACTGACCATGGGGAGAAAAGACTCACCACCTTCTGGTCCCATATGCCAGTACATCAGAAGGACCCCCGTCAGTAAACATTACTGTACAACTGACTGCTCATGAGCCCCTCTGGGCTATGCTGTGTGGAGTGGAATAGGCTGGCTTCTGGACACACAACTCCAACTAGTGGGATTAAATGTTTTTTGTTTGCAAAGACCTAATGAGTCCACCCCTAATGGCACTCAACATAACATGGGGTGGCAGACCTGTACTGTGACTGCTGACTCCTGACTAGGCCAACTGGATGTTTCTTTTAGAGCCAGGGTCCACCTCTCCCCACGGGGGTGGCTCTGGGTTTATGAAAAACAGGTGTGGCCTGTCTGTACCGTATCTGTGGTGTCTGGTTGCAGTGCCTGCTATATACCTAACCCCAGGGATATCGAGGAAGAGGGGTGGACCAAGGTGGTAAGGGTCATGCAGGGTGTGTAGGGGTGAAGCGTGTGGTCAGGCCACTCCAGATGGCTGTTCCCTTGCTCTCTGCACGTCCCCTGCCTGACCAGGGCCTGTTTCACCTACACCCTACGCACATGACTGACCTTCCTACATACTTGCCCCAGGCGATAGCTTATCAAAGGGGTGGTAAGCGGGGTGTCCCTCTGCTGGTTTCCCTGGACACTAATAAGCCCACCTGACATCAATTCCACTATAACTGGTAATCCCCCCTTCCCCACAGGAGCGAAGAGTGCCGCCATGTCCTGCCATGCCATAGGCCACACATGGCGAGATGTTGCTCCAGGACCTTGCTTCAGATGTAAAAGCTCCCCCATCCATTAAACCACTGATGTCTCTGATTGCTGACTCTGGGCTCTTTTTTCAGTCTTGAAGCTGGGCAAGCACAGGGCTTGTAGGCCTGCGGGGTGTAGCCCAACAACACTACTATATATAAAATAGATAACTAATAAGGACCTACTGTATAGCACAGGGAACTCTACTCAATACTCTGTAGTGACCTATATGGGAAAAGAATCTAAAAAAGAGTGGATATATATGAATACGATTCACTTTGCTGTACACCTGAAACTAACACAACATTGTAAATCAACTATACTCCAATAAAAATCTTAAAGAAAAATGTGGTTAAGCTTCTTTCTCCTCTCTTTTTTTTTTTTTTTTTTTGTCTTCTGGGTTTTGTATCTAGCTGAGAAAGTCTTTACTAAAATAGTAAATACTCCTAAAATGTGTCCATCTTCACTGCCTCCATCTTCTTCACTAGTGGTCTAGGTGAGCACCCCAGCCCTCTAAGAATGCAGCCAGGACTTGCCCTTTATATTCCGGCAACACTGAAAGGCTAAGCGTTTCCTGCCTTTACCAGGGGCCCTCACCTGCATGACTCTACTCTTGCTGCCTCCCCTTAAGAAGAACATCATTCCCTCCTCTCCCTCACTCCACTGGTTAGCCCCACCTATCCATAAAGATCCACTGAAGTGTCATTTCCTCCAGGAAGACTTTCTCACCCCCCAACATCTTCAGGTCTTACGCTGTATTCCATAATACTACATGCTCAGTAACCCATTTCATACCTGTCTCTGGCATATGACTGTGAATTGCCTGTCATAGAGAACTGTCCCTTGGTCAACCCTGTATCTGAGCCCTTCACACAGTAACTGGAGCATAAAAGGAGATCAAGAGATATTTAACAACTAAATGAATAAATGAACAAAATGAAGAGTTCATAGAATTACCATAATAACAGCTTGAATAGAGGTTAGAGTTTCACTGAAACCCATAACAGGTAAATAAGAAGGTTACCAGTTCCAACCCTATATGATTTTGAAAGCAAATCCCAGTTTCATATATCTATAGTGCTCATGTTTTCCCTTTATTGTAATTTTCTTCTGAAATACTGTGCAAGAATCGGAGCTTGAATCCATCAGGACTTCAGTGGATCTCTTATCATATTACTCCGAAAAAGACTGCTTTGTGCTTTACACTTACATATGAAAACTGCTTTTTTTCCTCCTCCTAACTAAAGTCCCAAAAGTGTTTCTAGAAAAACCTAGATAAACTTAATTTATCAAAGACACCAAAGGGGGTTTTAACATATTTTAAAAAGCACAATGAAAATTTCTGAACTATATACTTTGAAGGAATTATTATTTTATTAGAAATATAAGACATTTTAGAAAATAAAGCTCTATTCTAGAAATTCAGACTTTTATATGTTCAAAATAATTTTTAAAACCCAAAAGAATATAGTATCTTTGAGTTCAGTGACACTAATTATGACCTACATTATAGTGTTCAACATTTTTTCCTGGCCTCAGTGTCTATATCTCTAGGTCTCTAAAAATAATTTCACTTTAAATGCACATGGCATAGCAATAATATTATTATTATTAGCAGACAGTTACCTAGGGCTTGATACATAGAAAAACTGTTTTTGAATGATGTATATATACATGTATTCACACATATACATACGATACACACATACATATTCATTTAAATTTCAAAAACCAACTTTATGGGGTAGGTGCCATTGTTTCTCCTTTTTTTAATCAAAGAGAAAATGAGGTAGAGAATGTTTAAGGATCTTGTTTCAGGACACACAACTGAAAACGAGCAGAGGTGTGATATGAATCAAGGCCCCCTGGCTCCAGGGTGTGTCCACTGACACCCCCATGCTCCTCAGTCTCTCATTACTGGAAGTGTGTGAATTATAGACACTGATATCTGGGGTCAAATTTGGGCCCCACTACCTTAATCATTAAGTTTTATTCACAATAAGAATTTGGCAATTTAATTCATGAAGCTGGACTACAGGCAGGTTAATTTTCTGTAAAATGAAATTACTAAATTTCATGATGTTATTGGGAGGATAAAATTAAACAATATGTAAAGCTTCCAGCACAGTGCCCAGTGCACAGTAAGTAGTTCATAAATGTTAATTCCCTTCCCTCTGGTTGTCCCTCAGAAACCTCAGATTTAAAATGTCACAAGGCAAATCCCAAAATACTTGCTGCTCTTTCCACATGCCTTAATGCAGTGAGAAATTAACATGTAGCCAATAACCTCAGTATAATCTTCCGTTCTTTCTCTTTCTCTGTCCCTTACCATAGCAAAGCCATCATCTGATCTATCACCTAGTATCTCTCAAATCTCTCACCTTCCCTGTCCTCCAACCTCCATGACAAGACTATCTTAATGTGGGCTCTTAGAAACTCTCACCTAAGGTATCAAAATGTTCCCAAGCTGATATCTATTCTGTGGCCCCTCTACTTCCCAGCCCATCTGTGGCTGCCTCAGTTACTGAATCCCTAAAACACAAATCTGAACCAAGTCATTCTGGTGCTTAATGACCCCCACTGTTTCTACACTGACAATAGGTGAAGTTCAAACACTAGCTTAGCAAGTCTAGTTTCATCCTGCCTTAGCAAACTTAGCTCCCAACACTGTCCACACTTAAAGTATTGATAACATCAAACACCTAATCATTTTCCTAAGGTAATGTGATGGCTGGTTTCCCTGTCCTTTGCACACATTCTCCTCCTCAACTTAAAGGTCATTGAAACTTCTGATATTAGGTGACAGATTGTTGGACAGATGATAGATAAACTGAACAACAGTTTTGTTAACTACATACATCCAACCGTTCTCCAAACATTCTCTCACACTTTGTGTCTAATATCCTTTAGGAAGGAAGTGATCTAAATATACATATATAGAATCTAACTGGTAACAGAAATGAGATGCCAGGTGTCCCAGTTTCACAGGGTATCTATCAGGTTAGAAATAAGGCATTGAACTCACCATCCACAAAGGTACACGAAAAGATAAAAGCTTGTAATGGTATCATAAATCAATGCTTTAGAAATGCCATATTTTGCTCAAACAACATTTTTACTAATGGTAACATTCAGTGGACATTGGTTAGGAACCAAAGACCTTGAACATATGCCACAAACCCCACTGGGATATAGAAGGCCTGAAAACTATTAGAATATTCTGACTGACTCCAGCTACGTACCACTAGTTCTGGGACGCAGGGACTTCACTTACATAAAAAAGGGACCTGGCTCAACTGCGTTAGAATTATGTGCCACTCAACCCAGAACGCTGCCCTCCCCTCAGCTATAACCCCATCAGATCCTTTGTTTTCAAAGCCACACAAAACAGCTCTCAATATACACTGCGATAGTACGGAGGGCTGTAGAGTTGTGTGTACTGCATAAGAAACAATGTAAGGGAAAGTATCAGAAGCAGAGGGAGAAGCACTGGTAACTTACGTTTTTTTTAAGGAGGACGCGGCAAGCCACGGCCTACTCTGCTGGATTGAGTTCAGGGTTTCCCAGGAAGAAAATAGCGCACAGTTGCAGCCCACAGGGTGCGCTCTGTGGCTTCAGGTACGTGGCGGGAAGTGCAGGTTCAGGTGGAGGGGTGGGGAGAGGATGAGCCAGGACACAACCAAGTCTGGGGCAGCGCAGAGGCCAGGGGAGGCAGACCGGACGCTTCGCGGGCTGCGACCCCTCTTTCCAGAAGCAGCCCAATCTCGCGGTATTTCCGGACTTCCGCGGGAGCTCGCGGGGGAATTCTGGGATGAGAAGCACCTGCATGCTCCAGGTGCCTGAAAACGAAAGGGGTGTGGCGCCCACCACCAGTCCTCCACGATTCCTCCCCAAAGCCCTAGTCAGAGTCACAGTACTGTGGCACTTTGCCCCAGGGACCTGCCTCTTGTCCACAGTCCGTGCAGGGGCCCCATGCCCACCCTCGTGAACTGCGCCTGCGCAGACCAAGCGGGTCTATTGCCTTCCCGGAGGGAGGCAGTAGGCCCCGGGGCAGTGATGCGGAATTCTCGTGCAGGCTCCTAGGGCCCCAGTCTGACTTATGCCACGGTCCAAGCCAAAATATACTGTTTCCTTATCCTCAGGACCAAGTTGTTCCTTCGGGCAGTAGTGGTGCCTAGAATTCACCTTCGGATAACTCATTGCTGTTTTCCTGGAAACGTTTCCCTGAAGAACAGCTTCAGGGAGTTGCTCTCCTATTTCTGATCCGGCCCAACTGCCAGCACCTGCGATGAGGGAGCTGGCCTCTTCTCCAAGTCCCTCCGTCAGAAAATGTTCTCCTCTGAACATTTCCATGATGAACACCATGAGGGACGCCTGTGAGGCCGTAGTCGGGGCCTAGTCCAGGTGGATAGAATGCAGAGTTTCCCAGGAAGGCAAACAGGCCACAGCTGGAGCAGGTGGCTTCAGGTGTGTTGGGGGGAATAAGTGCACGTCCAGATGGAGGGACAAGGAGAGGATGGGCTGGGATGCACTGAGCTTGAGGGGCGACTTTCACATCCCTCACTTACAATGAAGGACTGCCAATGGAATATGACCCACTTACCAAGACAAAGATACCAACTACTGAAGCGAAAATGAGCTCTCCAGTACAGACTCAGTGGATGAGTATCCATGGTGCTCACAAACAGAGTCTAAGGGCTGAGAACACAAAAGTACCATGCAGGGCTAGATGCCCGCATGTAAGTGACCCTGAAAGAGGTTAGGGCACCTCATCCTTCACCTGTCCACCTGCTGAAAACAAAAGATTTCTATTCAAGGATGAGAAAATGGGGTGGACAAAGGTCATGAGATTTCTGAAAAGATATATACAATCAAAGAAAAGGAGCCATTGCTTTGAAGGCTTAGAAGAAAAACATATCGCTGAAAATAGTTTTCTACAAAAAAAGATGATTTTGGAAGATGCTCAAGAGTGCACAGTCTGTATATAACAAAAGGGAATGACTTGCTATGATAGAGATACAAAAGGATCTGGCTGCATTAGAAAAATGCCTCAAAAAAATCTCAACCACAGTACATAATTAAAGCTCACTGAGATGGCTAAGAAAGCAGAAGAGTCGTCACAGATTGTCAAGTGAGTCCTGTGGAGGAAAATTTTGGGAAACCCTCTCAGGAAGTAAAGGCAGGGACTTCCCTGGTGGCACAGTGGATAAGACTCCGCGCTCCCAATGCAGGGGGCCCAGGTTCAATTCCTGGTCAGGGAACTAGATCCCACATGCATGCTGCAACTAAGAGTTTGAATTCCGCAACTAAGGAGCTGGCGAGCTGTAACTAAGACCCAGTGCAACCAAATAAATAAATAAATAAATATTAAAAAATAAATAAAAACTGGTATCAAAAATACTTCCAAGTTAATAATAAAAAATAAGTCCTTGAATTTGAAAAAAAGAAAAGAAAGCTGGGCTTCCCTGGTGGCGCAGTGGTTGAGAGTCTGCCTGCCGATGCAGGGGACATGGGTTCGAGCCTTGGTCCGGGAAGATCCCACATGCCGCGGAGCAACTAAGCCCGTGCGCCACAACTACTGAGCCTGCGCGTCTGGGGCCTGTGCTCCGCAACGAGAGGCCGCGACAGTGAGAGGCCCGCGCACGGCGATGAAGAGTGGCCCCCGCTCGCCACAACTGGAGAAAGCTCTCACACAGAAACGAAGAACCAACACAGCCAAAAATAAAAATAAAATTAATAAATAAATAAATTTTAAAAAAAAGAAAGTAAAGGCAAAGGACGAAGATATTAAAATGATAAGAATAGGAACTAATAAAGAGAGCTTGTCTAACAAATATAGAGGTTCTCAAGGAAAAAGTAAGAAAAATAGAAATAGAATGAAGAATCAAAGATACAATAAAATAACTTTTCCGGGCTTAAAAATTCCTAAGACTACATTTCAAAAGATCTCACCAAATCAAAGGCAAAAATAATGGAGAACACATACACACTTACACTCCTTTGCAATTAAACACACCAATAAAAGGCAAAAGTCTAAACCTGTATTTTAAACAAAATAAAGCTATATGTTTTATGAGAAAATTATTAAAACAAACTGACAGTAAATTGGGAAATTTAAAGGAGCAATACACTTCAGGCAAAAGAATAACACAAAGAAAACTGGAATGATCATATTAAAGTAAGGATGATAATATTTTACAAAATGTTATCTTTTCCTTTGTAAATCATGTCCTCTAGCACCTCTAGCATATCAAACCTATTTCCTCATGCAAGTAGAGGAAAGTTAAAAATAGGTCAGAGAAGTCACTGATCAGATTTGAAACCACATGACAAAACTGGTCTGAGAGGAGAGTTGCTACTACCTACCATTAACCTACCATCACCCACACAGGCAGAAAAGGAAATCCCACACAGAGTTTCTTTCTTTCTAGACATACTTCTGAAACAAAATCTTACATGGGGAAAACTCCCATTTACAATCTGATGCCACCTAGAGGAGGAGTTGGGCCAGGGAAAAAATCTAGAACACTAGCTTTTAAGCAAGCCAAAAGACATTGAGATCTTAAAGACACTAATGAAAATATAAGAGTGATTTTACTAGATTAGACTAAGTTTAGTTATTCATCTGTATTCAGCGTTTGTGGGGGGAGGTTGGTGGGGGAGAGAGAGAGACAGAGACAGGGAGAAGATTTCTTCAGTGTGTAAATTCTCTCAAAGCAATCTACCTTCTTTTTGAACACTGCAAATTGGAGTAGAGTCCAAGTGACTAGGGCATGTCAACCTGACATAACCTTTAAGAACATAGTTTCTGGAGCAAGACGGCCTGGTTTGGAATAAAGCTTAACTTCTCTGTGTCACAGAACCCTCATATATTAAATGAGGATAATAATAATACCTATTATGTAGGTTTGTGGAAATGATTAAAGTCTATATACATTGTGTAAAGTGCTTAATGTGTGGTTCTATTGGTCAATAATCATTTAAGATTTCTCTGCCAATGCTGAGGTGCACTTTAAGAGCTGTTGTGAACAATTGTCCTCTTTTTGTTTATTCCCTTTGTCTGTCACCTTTCTTACCATTAACACAATATATCTCCAAATGTAACTGGGCTTCAGTTATTTTAGGATCTATAAAAATGTCATTAACAAGTAAGAAACCAACTCATAGCACAGTGAAAGAGATAAGACTTAGGAACTAAATAATCCAGTCTACTATGTCTCTGCAAAGCTTCCTGAAATATCCCTTGAGATCTTCCCAAGAAGCCTGCTATGAGAATATTAAGAAAAATTTCATCAAATACTTTTTTCTGCATTGTGTAAAACCAACAGCAAATACACACAGTGCACTGACTAGGCAGACCAAATAATTCAATTCTGATCATCTTAACCTCTTTCTCTGACAGGTTGCCTTGCAATAGGCTGACTTTTTCTTTTAAATCTTTAAGATTTTTTTTGTAGTTATCAATTTCCTCTTGCTTCTCTTGTTCATCTCTGTCCCTCTGCTCCCTTAAGTGTTCAGTTGTCTGCTCCTGATAAGAGAGAACATCAATACATTAGAAAATTCCTTTCATACTTACATCATATGACTGTAATTCAGCTCTTAGCTGATAAAATTTCACACTTCCATCCATCATTCAAAAGATAGTGATAAGTTGTTAATAATTTACTTTTTAGAGAATTCATCCTCCCTACCTATCTTATTATAACAAATGTCTGGGTTTGTTCTTTTGATTCCCCTAGGTTTCTTTTCCAATAATCTCAGCTAGTGTTAGATGTCCCTAAAGTAGTCTTTTGGAATTATCCCATTTTTTTTAATTCCCAAGTAACCAAAACTTATATATATATACCCTAAGGACAATAAGTAACAAATATTTCATCTTTATACAGGCATACCATGGAGATATTGCAGGTTAGGTTCCAGACCACCACAATAAAGTGAATATTACAATAAAGCAGGCAACTTTAAAACAAAACAAAAACAAAATGTGTGGCTCTTTTACATTAATATCCAGGAAATAAATGTATTCCTCAAGACTCTTTGGTTTGACTCTTTGAAAAAGAACTCTCAATTAGAGTAGCACAGGCAAAAGGAGAATTTCACCTAACACAGCCCCAAGAAGAAGAATGTGAGCCACAGAAGCACAGAGAATGCAACAAATCTAAACAACAGTTGGAACCAGGATTTTGAGCACCACAGAATGCTTCCTCTTCACCTCTTCTAGTCAGTTTGTCCTTTGATGTCAGCAACCACTTGAGCATGCCCACTTAGCACAAGTGCCCATGCCCAGACCAATTACTATGATCCGTATAAAGATAGTAGCTCCCATTTGAAATCACATGGGTAGAAGGGATAAAAACAATTAACATTTATCCAGTGTTTGTTTTCTGCCAGGCAGTCTTCTAAGTATTTTACATGTGTTAATTCACTTATTGCTCCCAATAACTCAATAAGATATTATTATTTCCATTGTACAGAAAAGAAACAGAGACCAGAATAATTTACAAACTCGCCCAAGGCCACACATCAAGTTACTGATAAAGCTAAGATTTAAAACAGTCAATCCACATGTCAACCTACCCTCAGAATCTGACCCCTGGCTTAACCCAGTTGCCTTGAAATATATAGCATAGAAATATAAGAGAAATACACAAATATTAACCATGATTATCTCTAGATTACAATATTATACATAGATTTTAAAATTTTCTCTATATTCCAAGTTTACTTAAATGTACCTTACTGATTTTTTAATCAGATAAAAACAATAAAGTTTTTCAATAAATATCCAGCCTTCAATTCAAGATTGCAGACAAAGGAAACGTATTGACTTTGTTAAAACACAGAATTACAAAAAAACACTCAACCTATTATAGTGAAGAAAAGAAAATGGAGAGAAATCAAGAGATAGAAATATATTGACATCTGAAACAGGTTGGAGAAATTGTAATTCAGAATGTGGAATGAAGCAACTGCAAATGCAAGAGGGAGCCATTCTACCCATCAGAGCCCAGAAAAATCTCTGAGCTCAGAGTCTGCAGGAACAATGAAGGAACAGGTGAAAACAAGGGGAATTCCTCCAAAGTCTGTGCACAGAATAATTGTACTTGTCAACCCACTACCCACTTCCCCAGTCTTGGAGCATAGAAAACAGCTCAGCATTTACCCCAAAGAGAAAAATAATTATTTTTTTATTTTATTATTATTAGACTCCACTCCAAAAATAAAAAAGTGATCTTTCCTGGAGCTAAGAATTCTAATATAGATAGTGTTCAAATGTTGGTGCCTGGTCCCATCTTGTCTTATCTTCCCTAAATAGAACAAACATGCTATCCTGGGAACAACTTCAAGAGAAGAAATGGATGCAGTCTCTAAATTGATCCAAGATGAAACAGAAAATCTGATTAGTCTTATAAACACTAAATGACTTGACTAAATAGCTGAAGTTATTTCTACAATTAGAAAAAAAATAGAATGAGGAGAATACAAAGAAAAAACTTTCATCAGTACAAATGAAGATACAAAATGAAATTTAAAATATATAGAGGAAAAATATAAGTAAAAATAAAGTGGGGAAAACAAAGTACAAAATAAGAGGGTAGAAATGAATCCAAATATTTAGCAATTACAATATAGGGAATAAAATTTCCAATTAAAGGACTGAGACTTTTTTTCCAGATTGTTATTTTAGAAAATTCAACCAAAAGCTATTTATAGAAGATAAATTTAAAACACAAGGACATAGAAAAGGTGAATATAAAAAAGATTGGCCTACATTAATTAAAAACAGCTGATACAGCATCATTAATATCAAATATAACAAACCCTAAGACAAATAAACTTTAAGAAATAGTCATCCCTTATTTATAAAAAGTCAAATTCACTAGAAAGATATAACAATTCTAAACCCATATGAACATAACAATAGTTTCAAACAAAGTCAATCCTCATCATTCATGGAGTCTATATTTGAGAAATTGACGACTGGATAAAACCTATTTGTAATTCCAAAGCAACACTCACAGTGCTTTTGTGGTCATCCACAGACACATACAGACAAGAAAAATATGAGTAGCCCAAAGTGTACTTTCTCAGCAGAAAGTGAACAAGGTGATGCTCTGCCTTTTTGTTTCAGTTTTCATACTGTAAAAAAGTATCTTTTTCCACTCCTATTTAGTGCCATGTTTTTCTCATTTTTGTGCTTTTTGTTGGTGATTTCACTGTCTTAAGATGGCCCCCAAGTGTAGTGTGATAGTTCTGTAAAGTTTTCATAGGCACTAGAATGCTGTGATTTGCCTTGCAGAGAAAACACGTGTTAGATGAGTTTCACTGAGGCTTGAGTTATAGTACTATTGGCCATGAATTCAATCTAAATGAATCAACAACATGTATAAAATAAGGTGTCTTTAAAAGAAACACACATAAAACAATGAAGGCAGGGATCAGACTTGCCCTGATATTGGGAAATAATCAGAAAGTATAATGTGTAAGAATAGTCCAATAAGTTAAATAAAATTTAGCACATAGTTCAAGACATAGCTCAGGCTCAACATGGTGTGTGACATTGTTCCTCAGAATCATCCTCCCCACTAACATAGTCTCTTATCACCATATGCACAATCCCAAAGACACAGACTCAGAATATTTGCTACATTATATGGAAAACATCAGCATGTATATCTATCTCCTCGACTAGACCATAGATTCTCTCAGGACAAGACATTTCTTGTTCATCTATGCTTCCCAACATCTTACACAAAGGGGCACAGAATAAGTTCTAAATAAACGTCTGATGACTGAATGAATGAGTGAATGGATTTTAATTTAATAAAGATCAAAATGCATTGGTTATGGAAGAGCTGATTTCTCTTTCTGACAGGATTCTTCATCTCCTTCCCTCACTGTAAAAAATATCACAAAATAGTTGAAATCCAAGAAGCCATGTTTTTGGAAAAGATGAGTGGTCCTTTAGCAAGGAAGACTTCCTTAGTGGATTAATATTGAGCTCACAGTTGAATGTGTAATATAATTCTCCTTGATGTATATCCACAAATCGTTTACCACATTTGATATCTTGAATGTGGCATAAGCAGTTATAATCCTTCCAGCTGAAATAAAACTTAGATCTAAACAGCTAAAAATTCAGAACTGAAATGAAGAAGTAAATATGGACAGAGTCTAAGATCTTACAGCTCAGCTTATTCTCTCTGGAAAGAACATTATCATTTTTTATTCTAGCATTGTGTTCAAGATGTTTTCATCTGCAGAAGCCCTGAAATCTTTCCTACAGACCAAATATTCTGATTTGCTTCTCTTTACTTCTTTACACTGATTTTAAAGACCAGTTGATATCATGAAGTACCCTGATTTTGAAGACAAGTTCCCGGAATGACCAGAATACAGAGTACTTTGCCAATGCCAAATTTAAGGATCACAGTAGAGTCGCAGTGATATAAGAACTGGAAGCATAAAGAATTGCTTAATCTGTATTTGTTCTATTTTCTATCGTTTGGTTTCTAATATGGAAGCCATTTCTTGCTAGGGAAACAAAAGGCTATCTCAAATGCTTCCATCCTCTTATGGAGAATCATGCAGTCTTACAGTTGGATATGATTTTTGAACAATCTTCTTTCAATTCATGTGCCACAGCACCATAGTGCATACTGTTCAGGTTAGAGGAAGGTGGAGATAGTGTTTCCCCACCAACAAGGATATGGTGAACTGAGTTCCAGCAAGTTGCCTCCAGCCATAAGCCATCGAATCAGTTCATCACACTGTGTGACACTAATACCATTGTCTTGATGTAGCAAAGGTACCATGATGTAGTAAAGGTTAGGAACCACTACCTTGGAGATCACCTAGTCTAACTTACTCAAAAAGTAATGCTCACTACAACCATGCTGGATTATTTGAGCTCTATTTGTGTGTTTTCTATGACTGATTTCTCAATATTTTGCAAAACAAGTTTTTCTGAAAGATCCTCCAGAGACAGAAGTTTAAAAAAATCTTCTAACTTCCGTGAATTGAAGCAAATCCTGACATTTGAAGCTACAGTGAATACAGCTTCGCATGAGAGTTTGAATCTTAGAATCCAGTTATTATCTTTTTTCAGTTATCAGTCTCCAAGACATACATTTTCAATTCCCTCAAATGTTTCTAAAATGACAAGGCTCAAGAACCTCCCGCAATTTGGCAACAAACAATCAACAATCTCATTTACAAAAAAAAAAAAAGTTTCTTTTAAAGATACACAGTCTAGTACTTAATATTAAATGTAATTGAACCAAAGCTTATTAAAATGTGTCTATTATTTCCTCAATTTTTATTTAATCAGAAATAGAATGGGATGTTTCTTTTTTCCCCCTTAGTAACTTCACCATATTTTTTTTTTACATTGAATTCGTGATCAATGGAAAACCTCAGGATATTTTATATGAACTGCTATCAAGTCAAAACATATCTTCTTCATCCTGTACTTTTTCATTTTGTTTTTTTTAATTAATAAACTTGATTTTTATAGAAATTTTAGGTTCACAGTAAAATTGAGCAGAAAGTACAGAGAGTTCCCACATACCCTCTCTCTCAACATACACACAACCTCCCCCATTATTGACATCCCCCACCAGAGTGGTGCATTTGTTGCAATGATGACACATCATTATCACCCTAAGTCCACAGTTTACAGTAGGGTTCATTCTTGATGTTGTACATTTTATGAGTTTTGACAGATGTATAATAACATGTATCCACCATTGTATTATTGTACAAAATAGTTTCACTGACCTAAAAATCCTGTGTGCTACCTATCCATCCTACCCACTCCCCTAACCTCTGGCAACCACTAATATTTTTACTGTATTCATAGTTTTGCCTTTTCCAGAATGTCCTAAAGTTGGAATTATACAGTATGTAGCTTTTCAGATTGACTTCTTTCACGTAGTAATATGCATTTAAGTTTCCTACACATCTTTTTTATTCCATGACCAAGTAGGTTTATTCCCATGGATGCAAGACTGACTCAATATTTGGAAATCAATGTAATTCACCATATTAACAGTCTAAAAAAGAAAATTCACATGATCATGCCACTCAATACATAAAAAGAATTTAATGAAATTTAATATTCATGATAAAAACCCAGGGAAAAAAATAGAATAGAGGAGATCTTCCTCAACGTGATAAAGAGCACCTACCAAAAAACCTTAAGCTAACATTATATTTAAAAGTAAAAGACTGAACTCTTTACCCTAAGACTGGTAGAAGACAAGGATATCCACTTTTGCTACTTCCATTCAACACTGTACTGGAACTGCTAGCCATGGAAATTACCCGCCTGAATTTTTCCTCAGCTTTATTGAGGTACACTGACAAATAAAATTGTATATATTTAAGGTGTACAATGTGATGATTTGACATATGTATACATTGTGAAATGATTACCATAATCAAGTTAATTAACACATTCATTACCTCTTATAATTATTTTTTTTTGTTTGATAAGAATGCTTAAATTCTAGTCTTGTAGCAAATTTCAAAAATACAATACAGTACTACTAACTATAGTCACTATGCTGTACATTAGATCCTCAGAACTTATTCATGACAATTTATACCCTTTGACCAACATCTCCAGTCCTTGGCAACCACCATTCTACTCTCTGTTTCTGCGAGTTTGACTTTTTTTAAAGCTCATTTTGTTAAATATAAAGACAGAAATTTCCATTTTTTCCTATGTTAAACTTAATTAAACTTACTTCTCACCTGAAAATAAAATTTTTGTTCCTGCTTTGTAATCAGTTAGTTTTAATTGTTGATACTTCTTTTGCACATGACCTTTCATAGGTCTTCAGTCAGGTAATTAAATTGCAAAGTAATTGCAAAGCTGTAATGCAAGCCAGACACAACAAGATTCCATGTCACACCACTAGAAACTTCCCTCCACCTTGACATCTAACCACCTAAATATCACCAAAGTATTTCTTATCTGTTATATTTTTCCTTGTATCTTTATTGTGCTTTAATCTAAAACAAAGTCATACACATTTCTCAAAGAAGACATACAGAAGGGCAATAGGCACATGAAAAGATGCTCAACATCACTAATTATTAGAGAAATGCAAATCAAAACTACAATGAGGTACCACCTCACACCAGTCAGAATGGCCATCACTAAAAAGTCTACAAATAACAAATACTGGAGAGGGTGTGGAGAAAAATGAACCCTCCTACACTGTTGGTGGAATGTAAATTGGTACAGCCACTATGGAGAACAGTATGGGGGTTCTTTGAAAAACTAAAAATAGAGTTGCCATTTGATACTGCAGTCCCACTCCTGGGCATATATCCAGACAAAACTATAATTCAAAAAGATATTAATACATGCACCCCTATGTTCATAGCAGCAGTATAGTATATACAATAGCCAAGACATGGAAACAACCTAAATGTCCATCAATACACACACACACACACACACACACACACTCACACACACACACTGGAATATTACTCAGCCATAAAAAAGAATGAAGGGAAGAGAAAGAAAGGAACAAAAAAGAACTACAAAAACAACCCCAAAACAATTAACAAAATGACAATAAGTACATACCTATCAATAATTACTTCAAATGTAAATGGATTAGAGGCTCCAATCAAAAGACAGCGTGGTTGAATGGATACATAAACAAGAAGACCTTTATGTATGTTGACTAGAAGGAGACTCACTTCAGATCTAAAGACACACTCAGACTGAAAGTGAGGGGATGCAAAAAGGTATTGCATCCAACTGGAAATTAAAAGAAAGCCAGGGTAGCAATGTCTTATATCAGACAAAATGACTTTAATACAAAGATTGCTACAACAGACAAAGAAAGACACTACATAATGATCAAGGGATCAATCCAACAAGAAGATGTAACAATTATAAATATTGATATATATGCAGCAAATATGGGGCACCTATATACATAAAGCTAATGTTGACAGATGTAAAGGGAGAAATTGACACTAACACAATAATAGGGAACTTTAACACCCCACTTTCACCAATAGACAGATCATCCAGACAGAAAATCAAAAGGGAAACACTGGGCTTAAATGACACATTAGACCAGATGGACTTTATATATATAAAGAATGTGTATTCTGCTGATTTTGAATGGTATTTTTTATATATATATATATAAATATAAAATGTGTAATATATAATATGATATATAATGTATTATATATTATAATATATAATATATAATATATTAATGGTTTACTAATGTTATTATTAATATCATTAATTAATAATGTTATTATTAATATTGATTATGATACATATTATAATTATATAATACATATATGAATATATAATATATTCACATATAAATTATATATTAATTATATATTAATATATCAATTATATTAATATATATGTTGTTGAATGTTAATATATAATATATTAATATTTGATTATTAATATTAACATTAAATAATATTAAATGATAATAAATTATTAAATATTAATATACATTAATATATTATATTTTATATATGTATCAGGTGCCATTCAAAGGCAGCAGAGTACACATTCTTTACAAGTGCAAATGGAACATCCTCCAGGGTAGATCACATGCTAGACCATAAAAAAAAGCCTTGATAAATTTAAGAAAACTGAAATCATACCAAGCATCTTTCCAACCACAATGCTATCAGACTAGAAATCAACTACAAGAAAAAAACTGCAAAAAAAACACAGACACATGGAGGCTAAACAATATGCTACTAAACAATCAATGGATTATTGAAATCAAGAAATCCAAAAATAATTGGAGAAAAATTAAAACAAAAACACAATGATGCAAAAATCTATGTAACTCAGGAAAAGCAGTTCTAAAAGGGAATTATATAGCAATAAAAGCCTACCTCAGGAAACAAAACAAAAAAAACCCCTCAAACAACCTAACCTTATACCTAAAGGAACTGTAATAAAAGAACAAACAAAACTGAAAGTTAGTAGAGGGAAAGAAATCAAAAGTCAGGGCAGAAATAAATAAAATAAAGAATGAAATAATGCTATTTGCAGCTTTGTGGATGGACCTAGTGATTATCATACTAAGCAAAGTAAGTCAGAAAAAGAAAGACAAATACCATATGATATC